>NC_134360.1:60374504-60674504 GCF_048569485.1 Anomaloglossus baeobatrachus | reverse complement strand
GACCAGGACTGTTGGAGCTCTGCTGCAGTGGAAGAGGGGCTGATTTCGGATTTTCTAATCAACAAACATTCCTCCTGAGCAGTTGTCTTGCGAGGTCTGCCAGACCTGGGCTTGTCAAAAACATCTCCAGTCTCTTCAAATATTTTTTTTAATTCTTTGTACTTGATGCTGAGACACATTAAAGGTGCCAGCCACCTCTGCAGTGGATCTAGTCTTCAGCCTCTTGATAATCAAGGCTTTGGTTGTAGGGTGGATTTTTGGCATGTTGTCAGAGATCAAGTTGCAGTTCAACTGAAGGTCTGGGGTGCTGGGTTTCTTTTTATACACACCCACTAATTAACTAATCATTTAGTGAGCACAGGTGAGGATGTAAACTAGGATTGGGTGCATTATATGGCAAGGAGACAAAACTTTTATCTGGCCAAAATCTGACCTTTCTGTGTTCATTAAATGATCAATATTTCAGCTTTGCAGCAACTTTATTTTCATAACCTAAACCAAATTTGGGAGGGTTTCAGCTTTCAAAGGAGTAATTTATGAAACCAATGGATGAATTTAAAGTCAGGTTATATGCTTTTATTTACATAACATGGATAAGCGACAGAACTTCTGTCAGGGACTGTACATACCACATATTGGTATTTTGACCTGGATTGGTGGACTCCATGAATCATCCACCCTATTGACTGGATTTGTACCCTAGGGATGGGCTACATGGTGAACCCAGGTGAGGTATATTGAAGATCTACATCATCAATATTGATGCAATCTTTTTATTTGATGTTTGAGAGAAATGTTCTCCATGTAGTGACCTGAGTGACATGTGATATATTTCCTGCATTAGGTATTGTTCTGTCTATGCATCATTTTAATCTACTTTTTATCTGTATTTAGTATTGTCTTGACAACGGAGGCTGAATCTCTAGGAAGAGCTAGTGGGTGTGACCTGCAACCAAACCTCCCTATAAAGCATTGTGTTTTGTATGCTGTAATTATGTACACCTTTGTTATGTCTTGAGAAAGGCCCTGCGTTGGCCGAAACGTTGCTGTTTTATTCCATTTATATATGTAGGGACCAATAAAGTTTTTTCTCGACTAAAGGAGTTTTGGTGCCTTAGATATTGTGACACAAAAAAATATATAAGCATATAAAGGCTAATTACTAACCCTACACTTGTAAACAGGAGAGATAGAGAAAAATATCAAGAAGAGCAAGAAGTGACAGTAATCTATATATAGAGAACTTACGTCACCAGATATATTTGAAGTTATTATTAGATCCTTAAGAGGCCAAATATTCTGTGGGACAGGGAAAGGAGTTGTTACAATTTTCCTCTGAAAAGCTGGAGATAGATGAATTGCTCCACTATTGTTGCATTTATGCTATATTTATATTGTACACTGTCTGTCACATTGTTTAATAATGATGCTACCTATATGTCATTGATCAACATTAACCCTCACTGGGTAAATCGGGGCTGGGGGGGCTTTGAATGATCTAGCCTCTAGTGATGAGCGAGTATGCTTGTTACAACTCGGTACTTGCACGAGTATCACTGTACTCGGGCTACTCGGCGGGGACCGAGTAATTTCGCGATACTCGTGCTGTACTCGTGGTCTTCATCCCTGCATGTTGGCGCTCTTTTGAGAGCCAACCCTCATGCAGGGATTGGCTGGCAGACCACTGCAATGCCACAGCCCTGTTAGTTGTGGAATTGCAGTGATTGGCCGGCCTGCACAGCGTGACCGAGCCTTTATACCGGCGGGCGCGCTGTGCTCTGCACACAGCCATCTCATATTCCATGCTTTCCACGCCCACAGGCACCTATGATTGGTTGCAGTGAGACACGCCCCCACGCTGAGTGACAGGTGTCTCACTGCACCCAATCACAGCAGCCGGTGGGCGTGTCTATACTGTGCAGTAAAATAAATAAATAAATAATTAAAAAAACCGGCGTGCGGTCCCCCCAATTTTAATACCAGCCAGATAAAGCCATACAGCTGAAGGCTGGTATTCTCAGGATGGGGAGCCCCACGTTATGGGGAGCCCCCAACCCTAACAATATCAGTCAGCAGCCGCCCAGAATTGCCGCATACATTAGATGCGACAGTTCTGGGACTGTACCCGGCTCTTCCCGATTTACCCTAGTGCGTTGGCAAATCGGGGTAATAAGGAGTTAATGGCAGCCCATAGTTGCCACTAAATCCTAGATTAATCATGTCAGGCGTCTCCCCGAGATTCCTTCCATGATTAATCTTTAAATTACAGTTAAAAAACACACACACACGAAAAATCCTTTATTAGAAATAAAAAACACTAACAAAGTCCCTCATCACCAATTTATTAACCCCGACAAACCCTCCATGTCCGGCGTACTCCACAGTCCTCCAGCGTCGCATCCAGCTCTGCTACATTCAGGTGACAGGAGCTGCAGAATACACCGCCGCTCCGGTCAGCTTCACACAGCAACTGAGGTGAGTAGCGCGATCAGCTGCTGTCAGTCAGGTAACTCACGGCCACCGCTGGATCCAGCGGTGCCGCGATTAACCTCAGTGACAGCAGCTGATCGCTATACTCACCTCAATTGCTGCATGGAGCTGACCGGAGCGGCGGTGAGTAGCGCGATCAGCTGAGCTGTCACTGAGGTTACCCGCGGCCACCGCTGCATCCACCGCTGGATCCACCGCTGGATCCAGGTAACCTCAGTGACAGCTCAGCTGATCGCTATACTCACCTCAGTTGCTGTGTGAAGCTGACCGGAGCGGCGGTGTATTCTGCAGCTCCTGTCACCTTCATGCAGCACAGCTGGACGCGACGCAGGAGGTCCGTGGATTACGCCGGACATGGAGGGTTTGTCGGGGTTAATAAATTGGTGATGAGGGACTTTGTTAGTGTTTTTTATTTCTAATAAAGGATTTTTCGGGTGTGTGTGTTTTTTAACTGTAATTTACAGATTAATCATGGAAGGAATCTCGGGGAGACGCCTGACATGATTAATCTAGGATGTAGTGGCAGCTATGGGCTGCCATTAACTCCTTATTACCCCGATTTGCCAACGCACTAGGGTAAATCGGGAAGAGCCGGGTACAGTCCCAGAACTGTCGCATCTAATGTATGCGGCAATTCTGGGCGGCTGCTGACTGATATTGTTAGGCTGGGGGGGGCTCCCCATAACGTGGAGCTCCCCATCCTGAGAATACCAGCCTTCAGCCTTATGGCTTTATCTGGCTGGTATTAAAATTGGGGGGACCGCACGCCGTTTTTTTAAATTATTTAATTATTTATTTCACTGCACAGTATACACACACACACCGGCTGCTGTGTTTGGGTGCAGTGAGACACCTGTCACTCAGCGTGGGGGCGTGTCTCACTGCAACCAATCATAGGCGCTGAAAAGCAGGAAAGCAGGGAATACGAGATTGTTTAATCTCCGGCTTTTTCAAAAGAGGAAAAGCCACCGGAGTTTAGTGAACAGCTGTGCAGCGCCGCGGCAGTGATCGGGGAACGGTAAGTAAGAGAGAGGGGGGAGAATGACCGCCAGACTGTGAGAGGGGGACAGACAAGACAGAGAGAGACCGACAGAGCGAGACCGACCGACGGGAGATAGAATGAAAAAAAAAAATGACCGACATCGCTAGTAAAAAGCACAAAACGTGCGTTTTGGACATCGGAGTGCCACACAATGTTTTACGTAAAATCTTTCATGTATTAATCTCAAAAAGTAACATACACTCAAAAATAGAGAGGAGCTTAAATCGATTCTAGACCGACAGTATGAGCGACATAGGACTAGAATAAAAAGATTCCTCTATGAGTATGCAGATAAATGTGGTAGACCACTAGCTAGGATTCTACAACCTAGGGGAGACCCCAGCCACATTCCCATGATTAAACAAGCAGACGGCTCTTCGACTCAGAACCCAACTCTCATCGCGGAACAGTTCCAAAAGTATTATAGAGACCTATATAACATAAAGGGCAAATTTGGAGACATGCCACATGACGCATTAGAAAATAAAATAAACGACTACGTATCCAGAACGGCCCTACCGGTTATACCCAGCGCTGAGGTTGAAAATTTAGAGACGGACTTTACAGAAGCAGAAGTGGCATCTATCATTAAAGAATCTCCCTCAGGCAAAAGTCCGGGTCCAGATGGATTCACCCCTAAATTTTATAAAATATTCCAAACTCAGCTATCCCCGTTCTTGACTAAAGTATTTAATTCTATCTCAGAAAATTCCCAATGGGTGGCGCAATCTCTCGAAGCCCATATATGTGTTATCCCCAAACCGGGGAAGGATCACATGTTAGTTACAAATTACAGACCCATTTCACTGATCAATCTAGACCTAAAACTTTTTTCCAAAGCCTTAGCCAACAGACTTGCTCCTTCCTTGCCCGGGATAATACACACAGATCAAGTGGGGTTCGTACAAGGTCGGGAGGCGCGTGACAATACCAACAAACTGTTCCTCCTGATGACCCGGTCGAGGGCTCATTCTCTTCCCATGTGTTTACTCTCAGTGGATGCGGAGAAGGCCTTTGACCGGGTCAGTTGGAATTTCATGATGGCCGCTTTAAAGCAGGTGGGTTTGGGCAAAATTTTTTTAGATAGGATTGCGTCCCTTTATTCGAGACCCTCAGCAAAAGTTAGGACGGATGGGTTTCTGTCGTCATCGTTTCAGGTCCACAATGGAACAAGGCAAGGATGTCCATTGTCACCTCTGCTCTACGTCATTGTCATGGAGCATCTCGCGGTCGCCATAAGAAATAATGCTAGTATCCATGGGATAGAGGCCGGGAGAGGGAATCGCAAGTTAGCTTTATTTGCTGACGACCTTCTCATGTTTATTTCCCAGCCACACATATCCTTCCCGTCTTTGCTCAAAGAGTTCGAGGAGTTTGGTAACTTAAGTAATTTTAAAGTGAACTTCTCTAAATCAGAGGCTATGAATGTGACCCTGTCGGCGGAAGATCTAGCCCGTACAACCCAAAATTTTCCCTTTAAGTGGCAACCGTCAGCTACAAAATATCTGGGGGTAGTTATACCTCGGAATCCAACAAAAATTATGCATCATAATTTTCTACCCCTGTTAGAGAGGACAATTAGGGATTTAAAGAAGTACGACAAAAAAAGACTATCGTGGTTTGGGCGTATCAACGCTATTAAAATGGATGTTCTTCCTAGGTTTCTTTTCTTGTTCCAAACGGTACCTATTCAGCTGCCGGGGAGTTACTTTTCCAAAATTCGGACGGCTTTGTCAAGGTTCGTTTGGGGGAATAGGAGACCTCGGACAAGCATAAAAACTCTTACCAGACACAAAAATAATGGAGGGGCAGGGCTCCCAAATTTCCAGTTATACTACAGGGCAACGATTCTAACGAGGATAATGGATTGGCACTTCCATAGGAACTCGAAACAATGGGTCGCGATCGAACAGGACGGATTGGGAGTCCCTTTGCACTTCCTCTCATGGATGGGAAAGGAGAGTAGGTCACAGATAGAGAAGGGAATGGAGTTTATTTGGACAGTGATGGGGACTGGGACGGTGAGGTTAAGAGGGGTTCTCTCTCACAGGGGAGGGGTCCACTTACCCCCCTCTTTGGCAATCAGGAGTTCCCTCCGGGGCTTCATTCCAATAAATTTCTGGGATATGCTCGGGTGGAGGAAACTCGTTTTTTTCATGTGCTCCAGGGAAATACCCTGCCCCCTTATGCATCTCTACGGGCCACAGGGAGAGAGGTTTCCTGGATAGAATATATGCAGCTGAAATCGTTTCTATCCAACCAGGACAGGGAGAGGAAGTTGAGGACCCCCCCCCTACTCCATTTGAGAAATTGTTCTTGCAGGGTTCGTCACCTGGGCATGTCATCTCTCTTATTTATAAAATGCTGAACCAGAGAGACATGTCGGACAAACCCAAATTTGTCTATAGATGGGGAGAGGAACTGGGAGAGGACATTTCGGAGGACAGATGGAGAAGGGCGTTTCTGTGGACCCACAAACTTTCTCTGGCTTGTGCCGCCCAAGAGAAAAACTATAAAATTCTCACAAGGTGGTACCAATACCCGACCAAATTGCATGCTATCTTTCCCTCAGTGTCCGACATGTGCTGGAGATGTGGTACAGAAAATGGGTCTATGTTACATATATGGGGGAGCTGTGCTAAATTGCAACCATTCTGGGACTCAGTGTTTTCTCTGTATAAAAAGATAAGTGGGGGTGAGGTGGAGAGATCTCCCCAGGTGGCCCTCCTCTCTATCCTCCCAGGTTCATTCAAGTCACAAAAGAGGGACCTGCTGCGATTTTGTTTAGCAGCAGCCCGTATAATTATTCCCAGATACTGGAAACAGACTAGATGCCCCACGTTAGCTGACTGGGTAGAGGAGATGGCAAACCTCCAGAGAATGGAGGAACTCACAGCTGAACTTAATGGGCTCACGGAAAAATTTATCACAGTGTGGGGACCGTGGATTACGTTCATGGAGTTTCCTGAGTTCACGGTGAGTCTGGCAGGTTATTTGGGATGAGAAATGGTGACATACCTTGTCTTCCCCTCTCCCCACACACTTTTTTCCCCCACCCCCTCTTTACCCTACTTTCTTCACTCTATTTGATTCCTTCTTTTCTAAGCTTATATCTGTTCTTTTTTTTTTTTTTTTTTCTAGTTTTCTACTTTTTCTTAAATGTTTATTCAATAACTTAAAAGGGGATTGTTTTATGCTGAGAGTGGTCTTGTCAATTATCAGGAAGACATGTTTAGCTGGAACTCTGATTTCTAGTGTATGGTTTGTCATGGAGTGTTAGCATAAGGATAGCTTATAGAGTTCCAATGAAATCTACAATGTGATGTTATTTTTGTCATTCCGAAACTGAGAGATCACTGTTTATGTTTTATAATCTTTATAAATGTTCAAGATGTATGCTTGATTTATAAACTTAATAATAAAACAGATTTGAAATAAAAAGTAACATACACCAGCTCTATCTCACTATTGGGTATGTGCCCTTAACATTTCCGCCATGAAAATTCATTTTGGTGTCATTTTGGAAGGTTTTCTGGTGAGTCCGTAAAAATGGCGTAAAACTCGGACAAAATTGTTCACAGCTGTGACTTTTGAGTGATAAATGCTTCAAGGGGTCTTCCCCATGCTGTTGCCATGTCATTTGAGCACTCTTCTGAGACTTTTGTGACATTTTTAGGGTTTCTACATGCTGCCGGGGGTCATTTCATAAAAATACTCGGGTCTCCCATAGGATAACATTGGGCTCGGTGCTCGGGCCGAGTACACGAGTATCTTGGGATGCTCGGCCCGAGCCTCGAGCACCCGAGCTTTTTAGTACTCGCTCATCACTACTAGCCTCTCCAATTTTTATAGATAGCCTAAATCTAATACGAGGGGCTGCTGATAAGTCTTTGATTTTACCCAGAAAGAAACGAGATAGGATGATGAAACTTTACATTTCTTCCACATACTCTCCACTGATGTCAACACACTTCTTACATCGGTATTCCAAGTTCTGTAAGCCTAGCAAAAAGAAGGATTTTGGTTGTGCTTCAAACCAGGCATTCGTAGCAGCCATGGAATCAGAAATGGTGTGAAATTTGGTACCCTTGAGGTATTTCTTCAGGTTTGGAACCAGATGATAGTCGGAGGGAGCTAGATCTGGTGAATAAGGTGGGTGGTCAACCAGCTGGAAGCCCAGCTCTGCCAGGTTTGCCGTGGTTGCTTGTGCAGTGTGAGCGGAGGCGTTGTCTTGCAGGAACAAGATTCCTTTGGACAGCTTGCCATGCCTTTTGGCCTTCACAGCTGCCTTCAATTGGTCCAAAAGTTCAATGTAATACCTTGCAATGATGGTGGAACCCTTTTGAAGGTAGTCCACTAGTACCATGCCCTCTTTATCCCAGAACACAGACGCCATCACCTTAGTGGCTGATTTTGCACCCTGAACTTCTTTGGTCGAGGAGAACCATTGTGCCTCCACTCTTTTGAATGCTCCTTGTTTTCAGGGTCATACAAATAAATCCAGGTCTCATCGATAAGAGACCAGTTGATCCAGGAAGTCCTTATCAGTCCGGAAACACTGACAAATGGACAGGGAAGTTTTCACTCGCATGTGTGACGCCCCTGCAGTAACCAGGTGTCACAAAAACAAGATAACAGCTCGGGTCCTACATGACTGTGCCAGTCAGTACAAACACACTAGCACACCAGGATACTGACACTCACAACCAGGGTGGGAGACCCCCCCTTAGAGCCAGGTGACAGGGCTGGGCACTGTGAGCAAACAGACAGCCAACTGGGAAGGAAGGGACCAGACCTGGGGGAGGAGCGAGTGACCTGGGAAGTGTGGCTAGGCTGCAGTGGACAGTGAAGGAGGATGGAGTTGAGGAGAGAAGTGTGTGGTAGTAAAAGGAAAGGTGTCAAGACAGGCAAAGGAATTGTCGCGGGCGGGGAGGAGGCCGCCGCCGCTGCGCTCTCGCTAACGCTCGGGTCCGGCGCTGCTGCTGCTCGGTGGCTCGAGCGGTGGGCCGGATCCGGGGACTCGAGCGGCGCTCCTCGGCCGTGAGTGAAAAGGGGATAGTTTTGGGGTTTGGGAAGTCGGTCCGTGATGCCACCCACGGTTTGTGGTGAGGTTGGGACACCACCGCTGCTCTGGACGGGGATCCCGGGAGCGATGACAGGGAGTAGCCGAGATGTTTCTCTCCCCTCCGTGGGTAGGGGGGTTTTGGTGGTCCCGGGGCCCGGTGAGGGTAACGGGAGAGTGGATGGCAGGGTTTGGTGAGGTGCAGGGTGGCGGGGGCAGCGCGGTGCCAGACGGCACAGTGGTACTCACTCAGCCAATAACGTATACGGAGTCTCTGGTAAAACAAACAGCTGGATAGACGGGTCCCACAGCCGGCTGCGGTGGTCACTCCCGGTAGGTTGGCGGTGACTGCCTTTCCCTGCACCTGTAGTGTGTTTTCGGCCCCGATGGCTTCCCACCGGTAACCCGCTGCTCAGCATGGATAGATGCCGAGGGAGCCCCTTTTGCCCGCAGGCTCTGGCCCTGGGAATTGTAGCCTTGACGGTGACTGTATTTCCCTTCACGGTTGAGCGGTTGCCTTCAATCGGGCCTTTGCTGCTGGGAAACCCCGGAGGTTCCTGTCGCTAACAGATTTGACCGGTTTTACGGCGACTCCAAGCCTGGTCGGGGTCCGTAGGCCCTGCCGGATGGTGCTGGCTTCTCTTCGCTCCCCGGTTCGGTACCGGCGGGCCACCGCCCATCCCCGGTCCTATGGTTCTGCGTCGATCGGCCCCTCCTGCAGACGGCCACCACCCTCTGCCAACCTTGCTGTATGTGCCCGGGCAACGTACCCGGACACGGTCAGACTGCTCCTCTACTACCACTTTACTCCTTCCACTTCGCTCTCCCTAACTGAACTCTACTCAACTGCCTTCCTTTCCCGCCTCCAGGACTGTGAACTCCTCAGTGGGTGGCGCCAACCACCTGGCTCCACCCCACCTGGTGTGGACATCAGCCCCTGGAGGGAGGCAATAAGGATTTGTGTGTGCGGCTGATGTGCCTAACCGGGGTGTGGGGTGTTTTGTTGCAGTACCTGTGACGTCCTGGCTTGTCCAGGGCGCCACATTCCCCCTTGGTTAAATGCAGACCGTCCTCGGGCTGCCCATCCATCACTGGTTTTATTTTGTAAAACTGTAAAAGGTAGAAAACACATATTAAACATTAAACATAAGCATATTTTTATGAAACTTCCCTTAACGGGAGGCACGGTACTTTTAACGTTACTAACGGTACATTTTATTAATGGTAACGGCTTCCGCTCTCTCATGCCCAAACAACCTGGCCCTGATGCTGCCCCTAAGAAGTTGGCAGCACCCCTTGCCCCAGTCCATCACCAAGCTGCCTGAGCGGGTACGGTCTCTTCAGGGGACCCACGTCCATGGGGAACCCCTGACCCCCGGAGGATGGCCACCGGTCCAGGTGGTGACCGGGCCCAAGCCTACTCTGCTGCGGGCCCTTCCTCCAATCTGCCTCTCCGGAGGCGGTAACCGAATTAAGCCAAAAATTATTTACATGCCACAAGTTTGTGGTTGCCCTGCAAGTTCTCGGGCGTGTCCGTAAGTAGTTCCTTACGCCAACGGTGCAAAGGATCCCTTCAGGGACAACTTGCCGGCAGCGGCCGGTTCAATCACGGCTGCCTTACTTCAAATCCACTGCAGCGGCCGGAGGAGGGAGCTGGGCCGGTGCTCGGGCCTCCTGACTGCCCCTCAGTTTGGCGTCCAGGGCAAACCAGCCCCTCTCTCCGCAATGTCGCGTGTACTGGACCAGATCCCCTGGGAGCAGGTTACACCTGGTGTGGACATCAGCCCCTGGAGGGAGGCAAGAAGGATTTGTGTGTGCGGCTGATGTGCCTAACCGGGGTGTGGGGTGTGTTGTTGCAGTACCTGTGACGTCCTGGTTTGTCCAGGGCGCCACAGAATCTTGTGACACATTGAAAGTAGCAAAGACTCTGCAAAGACCTGAGTAGAAGGATCAGCCACTCAGAGGAGAAAAGTAGCTGGAGAGTGAGAGCGCAAGCTTCAAGGACAGAGGGATCCTGTGGGGTGGACATCCAGGGCTCCCAGTACTTTGCACGCACGGGGTGCAGATCCCAGAACAGACCAGGACTTCAAGCCATCTGTTAACTCTGCCAGGCGGGTGGGTTTCCAGGACTCATCTGCCACCACTAACGTCCGAGGCAACAGCAGCACAGGAAGGACCGGGACATATTCCCTTAAACAGTCCAAGCTGCCGGCGGCAGGACCCAGAAACCAGGAGGACCTCCAAGTGCTCCATTCCAGGGAGGAACCACATACACCAGAGTGTAAAGGTGGGAGAGTGGCACCAGGTTGGCAGGCACATCCATAAGGGACACGGGCGCACCTGGGATCCAGTAAGTCCCAAGGGCGTGAATCCAGTAAGTAAAGACCATCAAACTGCACTCTCTGTCTGGAGTCTAATGGGAGTCCGACTTTCATGCGTGCTTAGAACACAGTTGACATAAGCAACAAACACAAAATTTTGAAAACATATATTAGACACATAAGGCTTTCATGTGATGTAACATTTGTTACCATAGAAACAAGAAAAGATCACAGAGCCAAAGACTTGTCAGCAGCCCCTCTTATATAAAGCTGAGTGTATGTATGTGTGTGTCTGCTAAAGGAATACGCACTGTTGCACTTACAGTCACAAATATTTCACAGCCACCTCATTTGACTCCCGAAACATCATAGACTATGTTTTGGAAATTTTAAGCTTGTGCTTTACAGCTAGTCACCAAAAAAAACCCTGTTTACATACTATTTGGATGTGTGAAGTAATATATTAGCTGTTTTACAGCTTATGTGTCAGTTAATGTGGTAAGTGGGAAAGGAGAGGGTGAGAGAGAGGGAGAGACAAAGAGAGGGAGAGATAGAGAGAGGGGGATAGAGAGACAGAGCGCGGGGTAGAGAGGGCATCAGAGAGAGAGGCTTAGGCGGGCTTTGCACACTACGACATCGCAGGTGCGATGTCGGTGGGGTCAAATTGAAAATGACGCACTTCCAGCATCGCATGCGACATCGCAGTGTGTAAAAGCTCGATGATACGATTAACGAGCACAAAAGCGTCGTAATCGTATCATCGGTGCAGCGTCGGCGTAATCCATGATTACGCTGACGCGACAGTCCGATGTTGTTCCTCGCTCCTGCGGCAGCACACATCGCTGTGTGTGAAGCCGCAGGAGCAAGGAACATCTCCTACCGGCGTCACTGCGGCTTCCGTAGGATATGCGGAAGGAAGGAGGTGGGCGGGATGTTTACATCCCACTCATCTCCGCCCCTCCGCTCCGATTGGCCGCCTGCCATGTGATGTCGCTATGACGCCGCACGACCCACCCCCTTAATAAGGAGGTGGGTCGCTGGCCAGAGCGACGGTCGCAGGGCAGGTGAGTCCATGTGAAGCTGCCGTAGCGATAATGTTCGCTACGGCAGCTATCACAAGGATATCGCTGCTGCGACGGGGGCGGGTACTATCGCGCTCGGCATCGCAGCATCGGCCTGCGATGTTGCAGCGTGCAAAGTACCCCTAGTTTCTATACAGATCTCTGGATCTCTCCTGTAGAATGGATGCGGTCCAGTTTCCGACCACTGCCACCAGTTGTGATGGGGTCCTACTCCAGTATCACACAATCAACAGAGTGAAAGATAGATGGACAGTCCCAAGAACCTTTATTACATGCAGGGCTGTATTTTGCCTTCGTGCTGCCCTAGGCACTTTAAGTGGTCGCGCCCCTTATTGACAACGTAAAACTGAGTTTTCGCACACGACATCTGTTTAAGGCAGATCTACTCTGTAAAACACTTGAAAAAGTATCAATGAGAAACGAAGGGCACTAACCCCCCCCCCAATGGGGATCACCACAGGCACATCAAAACATAGCATGAGTATAAAATATTCCCACCACACCGTCCCCACTTATATACTGTGACTGTCACACTGCCCCTAATAAACTACACACTACCCTCCCTTATAAATTATATCCACCACACCTTCCTCAATTATGAAATATGATCTGCACACTGTCCTCACATCATGCTGCCCCCTCCTCACAGTGTCCCATGCATGCTGCCCCCTCCTCACAATGTCCCATGCATGCTGCCCCCTCCTCACAGTGTCCCATGCATGCTGCCCCCTCCTCACAGTGTCAGATGCATGCTGCCCCCTCCTCACAGTGTCCCATGCATGCTGCCCCCTCCTCACAGTGTCCCATGCATGCTGCCCCCTCCTCACAGTGTCTCATGCATGCTGCCCCCTCCTCACAGTGTCCCATGCATGCTGCCCCCTCCTCACAGTGTCCCATGCATGCTGCCCCCTCCTCACAGTGTCCCATGCATGCTGCCCCCTCCTCACAGTGTCCCATGCATGCTGCCCCCTCCTCACAGTGTCCCATGCATGCTGCCCCCTCCTCACAGTGTCCCATGCATGCTGCCCCCTCCTCACAGTGTCCCATGCATGCTGCCCCCTCCTGACAGTGTCCCATGCATGCTGCCCCCTCCTGACAGTGTCCCATGCATGCTGTCCCCTCCTCACAATGTCCCATGCATGCTGCCCCCTCCTCAGTGTCCCGTGCATGCTGCCCCTCTCCATGAGCTCCTAATGCTGCCTTCCTCTTTTCCATAATGACACCTCCATGCTGCCCCATTCATCCTAAGACCACCACACTAACGCTTATGCTGAGACCCCCCCCCCCCACACACACTACCCCACTCTTGATATTGACTCCCCTACATTGTTCCACTCCATACTGAGCCCAGACATGCTGCCCCTTCTCCATAATGAGCTCCCAATGCTGGCCCCCTCTTATTCTGAGCCTTTACACTCCCCCCCATCGATATTGTCATTGCTCTATCCCTCAACCCTTGTCCTCTGTCTCTAGCATTGGCCCCTCTCTCCCATTCCCCCAGCAGCAGCCGCTCTCTCCCGCCTTCACCAGCAGCCTCTCCCCCAGCATCAGCCTCTCTCTCCCCAGCCTCCCCCAGCATCAGCCTCTCTCCCCCAGCTTCCCCCAGCATCAGCCTCTCTCCTCCCAGCCTCCCCCAGCATGAGCCTCCTCCAGCATCAGCCTCTCTCCTCCCAGCCTCCCCCAGCATCAGCCTCCTCCAGCATCAGCCTCTCTCCTCCCAGCCTCCCCCAGCATCAGCCTCCTCCAGCATCAGCCTCTCTCCTCCCAGCCTCCCCCAGCATCAGCCTCCTCCAGCATCAGCCTCTCTCCTCCCAGCCTCCCCCAGCATCAGCCTCCTCCAGCATCAGCCTCTCTCCTCCCAGCCTCCCCCAGCATCAGCCTCCCTGCTCCCAGCATCAGCCTCCCTCCTCCCAGCCTCCTCCCAGCCTCACCTTCCCCCTCCCAGCCTCAGCCTCCCTCCTCCCAGCCTCAGCCTCCCTCCTCCCAGCCTCCCCCAGCCTCAGCCTCCCTCCTCCCAGCCTCCCTCCTCCCAACCTCCCCAAGCATCAGCCTCCCTCCTACCAGCCTCCCCCAGCATCAGCCTCCCTCCTCCCAGCATCAGCCTCCCTCCTCCCAGCCTCCCCCAGCCTCAGCCTCCCTCCTCCCAGCCTCCCCCAGCCTCAGCCTCCCTCCTCCCAGCCTTCCCCAGCTTCAGCCTCCCTCCTCCCAGCCTCCCCTAGCCTCAGCCTCCCTCCTCCCAACCTCCCCAAGCATCAGCCTCCCTCCTCCCAGCCTCCCCCAGCATCAGCCTCCCTCCTCCCAGCCTCCCCCAGCATCAGCCTTCCTCCTCCCAGCCTCCCCCAGCATCAGCCTTCCTCCTCCCAGCCTCCCCCAGCATCAGCCTTCCTCCTCCCAGCCTCCCCCAGCATCAGCTTTCCTCCTCCCAGCCTCCCCCAGCATCAGCCTCCCTCCTCCAAGCCTCACCTTCCCCCTCCCAGCATCAGCCTCTCTCCTCCCAGCCTCCCTCCTCCCAGCCTCCCCCAGCCTCAGCCTCCCTCCTCCCAGCCTCCCCCAGCCTCAGCCTCCCTCCTCCCAACCTCCCCAAGCATCAGCCTCCCTCCTCCCAGCCTCCCCCAGAATCAGCCTCCCTCCTCCCAGCATCAGCCTCCCTCCTCCCAGCCTCCCCCAGCATCAGCCTCCCTCCTCCCAGCCTCCCCCAACATCAGCCTCCCTCCTCCCAGCCTCCCCCAGCATCATCCTTCCTCCTCCCAGCCTCCCCCAGCATCAGCCTCCCTCCTCCAAGCCTCACCTTCCCCCTCCCAGCCTCCCCCAGCATCAGCCTCTCTCCTCCCAGCCTCCCCCAGCATCAGCCTCCCCCAGCCTCAGCCTCCCTCCCTCCCTCCTCCAAGTCTCCCTCAGCATCAGCTTCCCTCCTCCAAGCCTCACCCCCCCCTCCCAGCCTCCCTCAGCATCAGCCTGCCTCAGCATCAGCCTCTCTCCTCCCAGCCTCCCCCAGCATCAGCCTCCCTCCTCCCAGCATCAGCCTCCCTCCTCCCAGCATCAGCCTCCCTCCTCCCAGCATCAGCCTCCCTCCTCCCAGCCTCCCCCAGCATCAGCCTCCCTCCTCCAAGCCTCACTTTCCCCCTCCCAGCCTCCCTCCTCCCAGCCTCCCTCCTCCCAGCCTCCCCCAGCCTCAGCCTCCCCCAGCCTCAGCCTCCCTCCTCCCAGCCTTCCCCAGCTTCAGCCTCCCTCCTCCCAGCCTCCCCTAGCCTCAGCCTCCCTCCTCCCAACCTCCCCCAGCATCAGCCTCCCTCCTCCCAGCCTCCCTCCTCCCAACCTCCCCCAGCATCAGCCTCCCTCCTCCCAGCCTCCCCCAGCATCAGCCTCCCTCCTCCAAGCCTCCCCCAGCATCAGCCTCCCTCCTCCCTCCCTCAAGTCTCCCTCAGCATCAGCTTCCCTCCTCCAAGCCTCCCCCTCCCTCTCCCAGCCTCCCTCAGCATCAGCCTCCCTCAACATCAGCCTCCCCCTCCCAGACTCCCCCAGAATCAGCCTCTCTCCTCCCAGCCTCCCCCAGCATCAGCCTCCCTCCTCCCAGCATCAGCCTCCCTCCTCCCAGCATCAGCCTCCCTCCTCCCAGCCTCCCCCAGCATCAGCCTCCCTCCTCCAAGCCTCACCTTCCCCCTCCCAGCCTCCCTCCTCCCAGCCTCCCTCCTCCCAGCCTCCCCCAGCCTCAGCCTCCACCAGCCTCAGCCTCCCTCCTCCCAGCCTTCCCCAGCTTCAGCCTCCCTCCTCCCAGCCTCCCCTAGCCTCAGCCTCCCTCCTCCCAACCTCCCCCAGCATCAGCCTCCCTCCTCCCAGCCTCCCCCAGCCTCAGCCTCCCTCCTCCCAACCTCCCCCAGCATCAGCCTCCCTCTTCCCAGCCTCCCCCAGCATCAGCCTCCCTCCTCCCAGCATCAGCCTCCCTCCTCCCTCCCTCCTCCAAGTCTCCCTCAGCATCAGCTTCCCTCCTCCAAGCCTCACCCTCCACCTCCCAGCCTCCCTCAGCATCAGCCTCCCTCAGCATCAGCCTCCCCCTCCCAGACTCCCCCAGAATCAGCCTCTCTTCTCCCAGCCTCCCCCCCAGCTTCAGCCTCTCTCTCCCCCCAGCCTCAGCCTCTCTCCCCCCAGCCTCTCTCCCCCCAGCCTTAGCCTCTCTCTCCCCCCAGCCTCCCCCCCAGCCTCAGCCTCTCCCCCCCAGGCTAAGCCTCTCTGTCTTCCCAGCCTCAGCCTCTCTCTCTCTTCCCAGACTCCCCCCAGCCTCAGCCTCTTTCTCTTCCCAGCCTCTCTCTCTTCCCAGCCTCCCCCAGCCTCAGCCTCTCTCTTCCCAGCCTCCCCCCAGTCTCAGTCTCTCTCTCTTCCCAGCCTCAGCCTCTCTCTCTCTTCCCAGCCTCCCCTCAGCCTCTCTCTTCCCAGCCTCTCTCTCGCCTCAGCCTCTCTCTCTCTTCCCAGCCTCCCCCCAGCCTCTCTCTCTTCCCAGCCTCACCCCAGCCTCTCTCTCTTCCCAGCCTCCCCCCAGCCTCTCTCTCTCTCTTCCCAGCCTCCCCCCAGCCTCTCTCTCTTCCCAGCCTCCCCCCAGCCTCTCTCTCTTCCCAGCCTCCCCCAGCCTCAGCCTCTCTCCCCCCCAGCCTCCCCTTGCATGATTACAGTGGACAAAAAGAGGCATCGCAATTTGCAACGATCAGCAACTAACCTGTAAGGAGCCCATACATTCTAGGCTCTGCCTCTGCCTTACCTGCTCCGGTGCCCGCCGCCCTGCTCTGGCTGGCTCCTCTTCTGGCTGGCTCCAGCTTCAGACGCGTCCTCCTCCACGGCGTGTGTCATCTGCAGCATTGGACGCTGCAGCATGGGGCAGTCAGCTTAATGTCGCGCCCGCGCACCTCTGACCCCGGAAGTGCAGGCCATGGAACTTCCGGGGTTAGTCAGCTCACTATGCCCGCCATGTATTGAAATAGACAGCAGAAGTGCTCCTCCCCTCCCCCCCGGAACACAGCCGAGTGTAACGGAGGGAGAGACGGGGGGCGGGGATGTAAAAAAAAAAAAAAAAAAAAAAAAAAATTATAAAATTTTTTTTTTTTTGCTGCCAGAAAGTGCCGCCCCCCGCAACGTGCCGCCCTAGGCACGGGACCACGGGTGCCTAGTGGCAAATACGGCCCTGATTACATGCAAACCCAAGAATGACAAAAGTATATTAGGAGTGATACCTTTATGACCGAAACGTCCATAAAACAATCCACCACATGAGTCACAATTCTGGCGGACTTTTGTACAGCACAATTTGAACGTTTTCTTCACTCACAAAATAGAAAGAAAAGGATTTTGACATCAACTTTACGTTTTTCTGTTTTTCTGAGTCTCTATGGGTAATAGTTAGTGTGCCGGAGTTCTCACACAATCGTGTATAATGATAGGGACTGTGTATAATGATGGGGGCTGTGTATAATGACTGGGGCTGTGTATAATGATGCGGGCTATGTATAATGATGGGGGCTGTGATTAATGATGGGGGCCTGTGTATAATGATGGGGGACTGTGTATAATGATGGGGGCTGTGTATAATGATGGGGGGCTGTGTATAATGACGGGGGCTTGTGAACAATGATGGATGACTGTATAATGATGGGGGCTGTGTGTAATGATTTGGAGCTGTGTATAATGTTGGATGACTGTGTGTAATGATGTGGGGCTGTGTATAATGAGGGGGACTGTGTATATTGTTGGATGACTGTGTGTAATGATGTGGGGCTGTGTATAATGATGGGGGGCTGTGTATAATGATGGGGGCTGTGTATAATAATTTGGAGCTGTGTATAATGTTGGATGACTGTGTATAATGATGGGCTGTGTATAATGGTGAACGACTGTGTATAATAATGGGGGGCTGTGTATAATGAAGGATGACTGTGTATAATGTGGGGGTCTATAATGATGGAAGACCGCATGGTGGGGTGTACCAGAAATTACTTTTTCTTCAGCTGCCCGGGAGTGACATGCTTGTGCACACATGTGTACCGCCCTGAGAGGGGCCCGGCCGCTTCCTCCGCTTGCTCGGGCCGAGCCGCTCGAGGTCCGGGCTCGGGTTGTCGGTGGCACGACCGCCTCCAGACCGGGGGCCACGTCACTCTGTTAGAGGGGAGAGGTAGTGGGGTGGGGGTGGTGGGACGGGGCGCGCAGCCGGGGAGGACCGCGCTGTCGTCTCACGGGTCGTGACGCCACCCACGGGTCGTGGTGACGGGATGCACCACCGCTGCGGCTGAGGCGACGACGGGCTCGTCCGGGATCGGTGTTGTGGCCGCAGCCGAGATAGTAGCCCCCTCCGTGGGTAGGGGCGGTGCGTCCCGGGGCCCGGCTTGGGGGACTGCAAGTGTGACGCCCTGGGCAAGCCAGGGGTCACAGGTCACAACATCACATGCACCCCACATTCCCTGCAGGTACACCAAAGCTACACTAAAATCCTTGTTGCCTTCCTCCAGGGGCTGATGTCCACACCAGGGGGTGGGCCAGGCGGTTGGCTCCGCCCACCGAGGAGTTCACAGCCCTGGAGGCGGGAAAACCAGGCAGATTAGCTCAGGGTGAGCTTGTGAGCAGAGGTCAGCTAGGGAAGTGAAGGAGTAAAGTTTAGCTCAGGAGGAGCTAGAGTGAGGAGCTAAGAAAGAGTCGGGTGAAGGAAGTGAGAGTAGTGACAGTTGAGAAAGCCTGAAGTTGGTCCGGGTGTGTGCCCCGGACTGAGACAGCAAGGTCAGCAGACGGCGGTGATTGTCTGTAGTGGGACTGCTCGGAGGTTGCTGGAAGGACCGCGGATGGGTAGTGACCCGGCGGTGCCGGAGCAGTCTACAAAGAACAGTCAGCACCAGGGCAGGGGCCTTTCGGATCCCGGCAAGGCTAGGAGTCGCCATAATTTGCCAAATCCGTCAGTGAAGGGGACCTCTGTCTCCTAACAACCAAGTCCCGATTGAAGGCAACAGTCCGACCGTTAAGGGGAGACACCGCCACCGCCAAGGCACCAGTTTCCCAGGGCCAGCGCCTGCGGGCAAGAGTGGAGCTCCTTCGGTCCAGCTTGAAGCCGAGGAGTGGGTAACCGGTGGGAACCCATCGCTACCAAAAAGACTTTACATAGGTGCAGGGAAGAGACCGTCACCGTCAACTGCAGGGAACATCAGCACCGTAGCCGTCCGAGGGACCCGTCCAACCAGCCGTTTGTTTACCGAGAACTGTGTCGTGTTTACTGGCTGAGTGAGTACCTCCGTGCCGTGCGGCACAGCGCTGTCCCTGTGCCCCTGCACCTCCACAGGCCCCATACCCGCCTGTCCACCATACCAACCCCATCACTGGGCCCCGGGATCACCAAAACCCCTACCCACGGAGAGGCAAACCAACAACTGGCTGCTCCATACCATCACTCCCGGGATCCCCATACAGAGCAGCGGTGGTGTCAATACAATCACCACAACCGTGGGTGGCGTCACGGACAATAAACTATCCCAAAACACCAAAACCCCTTTTCACTCACGGGCGAGGAGCGCCGCTCGAGTCCCTGGGATCCGGCCTGTCGCTCGAGCCACCGAGCAGCAGCAGTAGCAGCGGCCGGGCCCGAGCAGTGGGAGAGCGCTGCGTCATCCTCCTCCGCCCGCGACACAAGCGCTAATGTTGTTGTCGGGGTGCAGGGTGCCGTGCCGCGGTGTAGTGTCGTGCCCGGATGGCACTGGTGTACTCACGATTAATTCACACTCAGAGTCACTGGTAAACCAAAGTGCGGATGTGGTCGGTCACCGCGGCCGGCTGCTGATGTCCCCTGTGGGATTGATGGTGGCCCCTTTCCCGTGCACCTCTGGTAGTTGTGTTTCGGCTCCCCTGCCTGGGCAGTGGTAGCCCGCTCCCCGGCGTTGAGCTGCCGGAGAAGCCCTCGGTTGCCCGCAGGCGCTGGCCCGTCGGGTGTTTGTCCCTTGGCGGTGGCGCTCACCCGGTCTCGGTGGGCTTTTGCCTTCTTTCGGGACTTTGGGTGTGGATGAACCCGTGAGGTCCAGCCAGCAATCAGTCAATTTGCCTATACTCAGTGGCTTCTAAGCTAGGACGGGGTCTGAGTACCCGGTTTCTGGTGCTCCAGTACACGGTTGACTCCCCGGTTCGGGACCGGCGGGCTCCAACCCAGGCCCGGTCCGTATGGTTCCACCGGTTGCTGTACCAGTACTCCTGCAGACGGCCACGACCGTCTGCCTGCCTGACGTTTTCCAAGGGGCCCAGGCTCCAACCCGGGTCCCTGACAGTTTCTCTCCTTTTCACCTCCTGTCACTCTCACTCTCTAAACTGAACTCCTTGTACTTTCTGCCTCAGGCCAGTAGTCTCTTCGGTGGGCATGTCTTTCCACCTGACTCCACCCACCTGGTGTGCCCTACTGGCCCTGAGGGAGGCATCAGGTCTCCCTTTCAGGTGATGAGTGTGTGAGACCTCACAGGGGGTGGGGGCATGTGTGTATGTGGTAGGTGTTATTACCTGTGACCCCTGGGGTCCAGGGCGTCATATATGTGCAGTCAGTATTAGGGTTGACTTTGATACGATATGCGGCGCTCTGGAGTATATGTGTTGCTTAGTAACTCCAGACACCTGTGTAATGGCTCTCTATCTACAGTGCTGGCCAAAAGTATTGGCACCCCTGCAATTCTTTCAGATAATACTCAGTTTCTTCTTGAAAATGATTGCAATCACAAATTCTTTGGTATTATTATCTTCATTTAATTTGTCTTCAATGAAAAAAAAAAAAAATTGTCATAAAGACAAATTGGATATAATTCCACACCAAACTTAAAAAAGGGGGTGGACAAAAATATTGGCACTGTTTGAAAAATCATGTGCTGCTTCTGTAATTTGTGTAATAACAGCACCTGTAACTTACCTGTGGCACCTAACAGGTGTTGGCAATAACTAAATCACACTTGCAGCCAGTTGACATGGATTAAAGTTGACTCAACCTCTGTCCTGTGTCCTTGTGTGTACCACATTGAGCATGGAGAAAAGAAAGACCAAATAACTGTCTGAGGTCTTGAGAATCCAAATTGTGAGGAAGCATGAGCAATCTCAAGGCTACAAGTCCATCTCCAAAGACCTGAAAGTTCCTGTGTCTACGGTGCGCAGTGTCATCAAGAAATTTAAAGCCCATGCACTGTGGCTAACCTCCCTAGATGTGGAAGGAAAAGAAAAATTGACGAGAGATTTCAACGCAAGATTGTGCGAATGGTGGATAAAGAACCTCGACTAATATCCAAACAAGTTCAAGCTGCCCTGCAGTCCGAGGTACAACAGTGTCAACCCGTACTATCCGTCGGCATCTGAATGAAAAGGGACTGTATGGTAGGATACCCAGGAAGACCCCACTTCTTACCCCGAGACATAAAAAAAGCCAGGCTCGAGTTTGCCAAAACTTACCTGAGAAAGCCTAAAAACGTTTTGGAAGAATGTTCTCTGGTCAGATGAGACAAAAGTAGAGCTTTTTGGGAAAAGCCATCAACATAGAGTTTACAGGAAAAAAAAAAGAGTCATTCAAAGAAAAGAATACGGTCCCTACAGTCAAACATGGTGGAGGTGGGAGGTCGGAGGGGGGTTGGGATTCGAGGAGATACGTTATCTGTAATTTTGTAGTTTAACATAATCATAATGTATTGTATTATATGATTATTGATTATCTGTTTTTGTTATTGAAAACTAATAAAAAGAAGGTTAAAAAAAAAAAACCATGGCGGAGGTTCCCTGTTGTTTTCAGGCTGCTTTGCTGCCTCTGGCACTGGACTGCTTGACCGTGTGCATGGCATTATGAAGTCTGAAGACTACCAACAAATTATTCAGCATAATGTAGGGCCCAGTGTGAGAAAGATGGGTCTCCCTCAGAGGTCATGGGTCTTCCAGCAGGACAATGACTTAAAACACACTTCAAAAAGCACTAGAAAATGGTTTGAGAGAAAGCACTGGAGACTACTAAAGTGACCAGCAATGAGTCCAGACCTGAATCCCATAGAACACCTGTGGAGAGATCTCAGAATGGCAGTTTGGAGAAGGCCCCTTCAAATCTCAGGGACCTGGAGCAGTTTGCCAAAGAAGAATGGTCTAAAATTCCAGCAGAGCATTGTAAGAAACTCATTGATGGTTACCGGAAGCGGTTGTTCACAGTTATTTTGGCTAAAGGTTGTGCAACCAAGTATAAAGGGCACGTTACACGCTACGATTTATCAAACGATATGTCGTCAGGGTCACGTCGTTAGTGACGCACATCCGGCCTCGTTTGACATATCGTAGTGTGTAACACAAATGAGCGACTGTGAACGAGCAAAAATACTCACCTTATCGTTGCTCGTTGACACGTTGCTCATTTTCAAAAATCGAACGTCCTTCTGTGCTCCGGTTGTTCATCGTTACCAAGGCAGCACATGTCGCTCCGTGTGACACCCTGGGAACGATGAACTGCAGCTTACCTTCGGCCGCCGGCAATGCGGAAGGAAGGAGGTGGGCGGGATGTTTACGTCCCACTCATCTCCGCCCCTCCGCTTCTATTGGCCGGCCGCTGTGTGACGTCGCTGTGACGCCGAACGTCCCTCCCCCTTCAGGAAGTGGATGTTCGCCGCCCACAGCGAGGTCGTTTAGAAGGTAAGTACATGTGACGGGGGTTTACGACTTTGTGTGACACAGGCAAGAAATTGCCCGTGCCGCACAAACGAAGAAACGCATGAGAAATTGAAGCGTGTAAAGCAGCCTTTAGGCTAAGGGTGCCAATACTTTTGTCTGGCCCATTTTTGGAGTTTTGCGTGAAATTATCAATGATTTGATTTTTTGTTTCATTCTCTTTTGTGTTTTTTCATTGCAAGCAAAATAAATGAAGATAATAATACCAAAGAATATGTGATTGCAAAATGAATAAATGAATGTTATTTATAGTACAAATATAATGTACAGCAAAAAGAAAAATGGATGGGGCTATACAACAGGATGGGGGACAAAGATACAAGCATGGGATGGGAAAGTTGAGTGCTGAGGGAAAGAGCCGCTTTCCCTCAGCACCCAACTTTCCCATGTTCTGCTATACAACGTTACCTCAGCACCCAACTTTCCCATGCTCTGCTATACATCTTTTCCTCACCACCCAGCTTTCCCATGCTCTGCTTTACATTGTTTCCTCAGCATCCAGCTTTCCTATGTTCTGATATCCATCTTGTCCTACGTACACAGATTTCCCATGCTCTGCTATACACCGTTCCCTCAGCACATAGCTTTCCCATGCTCTGCTATACATCTTTCCCGCAACACCCAGCTTTCCCATGCTCTGATATCAATGGCAAGGTGGGTGCAATAGCAAAGCATGGGAAAACTGGGTTCTGAGGACAAGATGGATATCAGAACATAGGAAAGCTGGATGCTAAGGGAAAAAGGGATATCATAGTATGGGAAAGCTGGGTGCTGAGGGAAAGAGCCAAGTGTCAGTATAATTATCCTGTACCCCGAGGGAAGGTGAGGTGGGACGGGTAGCCCAGGTCCATATTTTGCCCCATGGCTCATCGAACTCTGGTTACGCCACTGCTTCAGTCACATCATTACTGTGGGAACAACACTTGAACATTGTAGGCATGGAATACTTCTACCGCAGACTGCTCCTTGGCTCTTGGCACTACTGTTGCTCTTCCACTATCCTTTCTTTCAATTGCCGACACCACAGTTCCACCCAGTAAAGTCTTAAATTCCTTTTCGGCAATGGTCGAGCCCTGCCCTGAAGGCCCTGTTACTACCAAACGTTCTTGCCAACCTGTACTGCCGACAGACCACATTCGTTCACTTAACTTATCCAGGACAATCTGTTCACCCAAAGCCTGCTTTACACGCTGAAATTAATCGTACGATCGCACTGCCCCCATCGTTTGTGCAGCACAGGCAATTTGTTGCCCGTGTCGCACAAAGTCAGTAACCCCCGTCACACGTACTTACCTCGCGAACAACTTCGCTGTTGGCGGCGAACATCCACTTCCTGAAGGGGGAGGGACTTCGGCGTCACAGCAACGTCACACAGCGACCGGCCAATAGAAGCGGAGGGGCGGAGATGAGCGGGACGTAAACATCCCACCCACCTTCTTCCTTCAGCATTGCCGGCGGCCGCAGGTAAGCTGCAGTTCATCGTTCCCAGGGTGTCACACGGAGCGATGTGTGCTGCCTCGGGAACGATGAACAACCGGAGCACAGAAGGACGTTCGATTTTTTTGAAAATGAGCGACGTGTCAGCGAGCAACGATAAGATGAGTATTTTTGCTCGTTCACAGTCGCTCATTTGTGTTACACGCTACGATATGTCAAACGAGGCCGGATGTGCGTCACTAACGACGTGACCCCGATGACATATCGTATGATATATCGTAGCGTGTAAAGCCCGCTTTAGTCTATATCAGCCCTCCACTATAGGACTAGTACTGCTGGACACAGATGCAACCCAGAATGCCCTGGTTGGGGGTCGGATACTCACTACAGTTGGATGGAGCTCTTTGCTGTTCCAGCTTACGTTACAGTTTCTGTTTCTGGTTCTGGGCCTCACCTCGTACACCCATTCTTGGATCTAGGTATTTGCTGGCTTGCACACTACCAATTCTCGCTGGACTTTTCGTAACACTATTCTTTGCCTATTTAAACCTTCTCTCTGAGACTATTATCCTTAACCCCTCACAATGTTTTTAAGTACTGTATTCTCTATCTGGATACTATTACTAGGCAACCTTTAACATCTTGCCAAGGAGCAGTACCTGAAACCGGCCACATGTGCAACATGAGCATAAACACTTCCACAATATGTACACTATTCTCTACATCTACTGAGGTCTTCAGAGACAGGGTGCACGAGTCCAGCACCTCATTACAAATATATAACTATCTTGGTGACAGAATTTACTGTAATTATATAGAAGTTTCCACATTTTATGCTGAACACGTCATTTCCCCCATCCTTCACCATGACCACAAACTCTACAAGAAGATGCTGCTGTTATTTGATATTCACAGAAACAAGACAGATTGAGCGAGGGCAGAACATGATGGGAGTAGTAATCATGATAATTGTTCTGGGAGGCAATATATCAGGTGAGAGAGGGTACAATACCCGAGCAGTGTACAATCTAATATCTATATACCCCAGTATCTATCTGATATCTCCTGGTGGGATCTTTGTGTCAGGATTCCTCTCACTGGATATCGAGGTGTTCCAGATCCCAGAGGTCCATGCCACCACCGGCAGCAATGTCTTCCTACCGTGCACCTATAACATCTCTGGAGTGGAGGAGGCGTCTGCCGGGTCCTACAAGTGGTATCGGCACCTGGTAAAGACCGGGCCGGAGGTGTCTGATAGTAATAAGGATTTCTCCGGCCAGGTCTCTAGAGCGACTACAGAACAGTTCATCAGTGACAGATCAGCCCATCTCACCATACACAACGTGAATCCCACCGACACCGGAAATTATTACTGCGAAGTCTCTATTCACGGAGGGATAATTGGAAATGGTAAAGGCACCATGCTCAATGTCACTGAAGAGGCAGGTAAGAGACAATATCTATGCACCTGTACATTGTGGGGATTCAGCTCTGGTAGGCATTGGCACGGACGCCGTAAATAGGCATACACAGGTTTCTAGTCCAAAAAGGTCCCCCCATATGCTGTGCTGTCGGCCGGGATCGGAGATCCGAGGTGACATGCAGCGAGAAGGGGTGATCGGTGGTGCAGTGCTGCTCAGGCTGCAGATGTCAGCTGCGATCACCGGTCCCAACCGCTTGCACTCACCTCAGACCTGTGTCCCTGGCAGTCTGTACCGTCAGCGATCACAGTACGATCAGCAGAGGCCTGTGGTGAGCGGGGGGGTGAGCAGAGTGGGGGGGTGTGTGCAGCATAGTGGGCTATTACGCTGTGTGCTCCATAAAGATGGCGTCGATCTCCTCCCTCTGCTGTGATCTGGACAGCCCAGGGTGCACGTCCATTCACAGCAGACACCTTCTCTATGTTAAATTATAGGGTCGGAGTCCGACAACGGTCTTCTATGCCCTGGGCGCTGCCATAAAGGAGGTGAGTAACTGTCGTTACACACAGCAAATCCAAGATGGCAGCCTCCAGTGTGTCAGTAAAACTAAAATTAAATAAAAACTAATTAAACAGTGAATTTAATTTTGTATTAAAAATACTTGATTTCATAATCACTATTACTAATACAAAAATAAAAAAACGCGAAACCTTACCTTTAAACATTGGTATTAATCCCCATCTACCACTCATCTTCTGTCTCTAACCTCCTCTCTCACCTTTCACAGCTGCTAATTCTACTACACATGAAGATGGAGCACACCGGAGCTGGACTTCTCGGAACTCTGCTCAGTGCATGATCATACTATCTCCCCTTACCCTTACCCTTTATTTCTCTTTTAAGAATTATTTCCCTTCTCAGAACACCGCCACTTCCCAAACATATAGAAATCGACCAATACCCAGAGAGAATTTATACCCCATCTCCTCCCTTCCATGTCCCAAATTGGCTTTGAAACATTATAGTACAACATTGCAAAGTACCCTGGATGAAGCTGCATCCTATAGACACAGAACATCTCGTCAGATGATGGCAACCCTGGCATACTCTGCACTTTTTCTCCAGTGGTGCTCCAGGTGTCGTGCATCGGTGGAGAAAATAACTTTTGAACGAAGATTTCCAGTAAAAGTTTATGCTTAAAACCTATAACTAAAATTCACTGACTTAGGGAAGACAAATGTATTGAAACATAACCTTTATTGTGGATATTCAAACAACTTATGACGTTTCCACCGTGCCTAGTAAAGCCTGAGCACGCTGCTCTCTATGTGAATAATCTAGTGAGAGTGCTACAAAAAAATATACAAGCATATAAAGGCTAATCACTAACCCTATACTTGTAAGCAGGTAGATAAAGAAAAATATCACTCTATATATAGAGAACTTACGGTATGTCACCAGATATATTTTGAAGTTATTATTAGATCCCTTAAGAGGCCAAATATTTTGTGGGACACGGAAAGGAGATGTTTTAATTTTGCCCTGAAAATCTGGAGATAGATGAATGACTCCACTATTGTTGCATATATATTATTTTTATATTGTATAATACCGCTTACATTGTTATATAATGATACTATCTATATGTCATTGATCAACATTAACCCTCATTGGGTAAATTGTGGGGGCTTTGGATGATTTAGCCTCTCCAATTAATTTTTGTAGATAGCCTAAATCTAATATATAAAGCTGAGTGTATGTGTGTATGTGTATGTATGTATGTATGTATGTGTGTATGTATATATATATGTGTGTGTGTGTGTGTGTGTGTGTGTATATATATGTGTGTGTGTGTATGTGTATGTATTGTGAGACTGTGACCGGGGTTATCTATGACGGCCGGTACGTCTCGCCCCGGTTGTGCTCACTCCATGATAGAAAGTAACTCCACTCCGGGGTTAATGCTGTTTCCCTACAGGGTTAAAAGGAAACAGAAAGATGGGCGTGGGAGCTGAGTGTGTGAGGGAGTGAACACAACTCCCTGGGTTCTCTGCCGGAGAGGCCCATGTGTAATGTTATGGACTTTTGTTTGACTATTAAACCGGATGCTGTGAACCTTGATGCCTGGATCCCATGTCTTCTGCTGCGCAGCCGACCACGCTACCTCACATATGGTGGAGAATGCGGGCATGCCAGCCCGGTGAGGTGTAGCTTCCATTTCTGGTGACCCGGTAGCACATGTCCTGGATTCAAGCGGCTATACTACAGCCCAAACCCGGCGACGTTATGGAGGACATACTAAAGCATTTGGCTCAGGCTAATGCACAGCAGCAACAGGCTAATGCACAGCAGCAACAGACCAATGCACACCTGCTCCAATCCTTGAAATCGCAGGAACAAAGACACCAAGAACAGATGGTTCTCCTGGCCAAGTCGATCCGTGCCGGACCGGCAGCAACAACCCCGGGATCGGGTGACGACGGCAGCGTCCGGAAAGCGGTGAGACAAGCGTTGCAAAAGATGACCCCGGGGATGATGTGGAAGCGTTCCTGGCGGTGTTTGAGCGGGTGGCCGAGCGGGAAAAGCTGCCGACCCCCCAGTGGGCTGAGGTATTGTCGCCCTATCTGACGGGGGAGCCCCAAAAAGCGTACCTGGACCTCTGTACCGAGGACGCCATAGACTATGCAACCCTGAAAGCCGAAATACTTGCTCGATTGGGGGTGAATACCTATGTACGGGCTCAGCGGGTAAATCAGTGGTTCTATGAGGAAGCCAAACCCGTACGCTCACAGGCCTATGACTTGTTGCATCTCGTAAAAAAGTGGTTGCAGCCTGACACTCTGAGCCTGGCGCAAATGGTGGAAAGGGTAGTTGTTGATCGGAAGTAAGGATTGGAGAAGCCCTCACCAAGCAACAGAGGCGAGAGGCCAGACGGCTGGTTCAGCAGAACCCCGATGTCTTCTCCGAGTTGCCGGGTAGGACCAGTCTGATACGACATGACATTGTCACCGAGCCCCACCTGAAGGTTCGCCTGAAGTCATACCGCGTACCGGAGGCTCGAAGACAAGCCATATCAGAGGAAGTGAAGACAATGCTACGCCTGGGGGTCATCGAAAAATCCCGGAGTGAATGGGCTAGTCCCATTGTCCTAATACCAAAACCCGATGGCTCCTTAAGATTCTGCAATGACTTTAGGAGATTGAACGAAATATCCAAGTTCGATCTCTACCCCATGCCCTGGGTGGATGAGCTGATTGATAGGCTGGGACAGGCGCGATATTTTACCACGCTCGACCTGACCAAGGGGTACTGGCAGGTGCCACTGACGGAGTCCGCCAAGGAGAAAACCGCCTTTGTTACGCCGGAGGGTCTCTTCCACTATGTTGTCTTGCCTTTTGGGTTACATGGTGCTCCGGCCACGTTCCAGAGGTTGATGGACTTGGTGCTGGAACCCCACCAGGCGTATGCATCAGCGTACCTTGATGACATCATCATTTACAGCTCCGAGTGGCAGACCCACTTGGAACAGGTACAAGCGGTGGTGGACGCGCTTCGAACAGCCGGATTGACAGCCAATCCCAAGAAATGTGCGTTGGGACTCACGGAAGCCCACTACTTGGGCTACGTGATAGGCCAAGGAGTGATTAAGCCCCAAATTAACAAGGTTGAGGCGATCCAGAAGTAGCCTAGACCCCTGACCACGAAGCAGGTTAGGGCCTTCCTGGGTATCGTGGGGTACTACAGGAGGTTTGTAAAAGATTTTGCGGGACTATCAGCCCCCTTGACGGACCTTCTCAAAGGCAAGAAGTCCGTCATGGTGCGCTGGACTCCGCAGGCCGAGGACTCCTTCCGGGCCCTGACGGGGGTTCTGTGCGGACAGCCCGTTCTTGTAAACCCTGATTTCTGGAAGGAGTTCATAGTACAGACTGATGCCTCGGAGGTCGGCCTGGGGGCAGTGCTGTCTCAGGTGGTTCAGGGGGAGGAACACCCCGTCACCTTCTTAAGTAGGAAGCTCACCCCTCCCGAGCGGAATTATAGCGTAGTGGAGAAGGAGTGCCTGGCGATCAAGTGGGCCTTGGAGTCCCTACGCTATTACCTGCTGGGACGGCAGTTTCGCTTGGTGACGGATCACTCTCCACTGGTCTGGATGAGGTCCGCCAAGGAACGGAATGCCCGGGTTACCCGGTGGTTCCTTTCTCTGCAGAACTTCCGGTTTACGGTTGAACACCGGGCCAGTAGGTTGCAGGGCAACGCCGATGCCTTGTCCCGCGGCCCGTGTTTGATGGCGGGAGTTCAACCCCGCTCGCTTGAACTGAGGGGGGGGTATGTGAGACTGTGACCGGGGTTATCTATGACGGCCGGTACGTCTCGCCCCGGTTGTGCTCACTCCATGATAGAAAGTAACTCCACTCCGGGGTTAATGCTGTTTCCCTACAGGGTTAAAAGGAAACAGAAAGATGGGCGTGGGAGCTGAGTGTGTGAGGGAGTGAACACAATTCCCTGGGTTCTCTGCCGGAGAGGCCCATGTGTAATGTTATGGACTTTTGTTTGACTATTAAACTGGATGCTGTGAACCTTGATGCCTGGATCCCGTGTCTTCTGCTGCGCAGCCGACCACGCTACCTCACAGTATGTATGTATGTGTGTATGTATATATATGTGTGTGTGTGTGTATGTGTGTGGATGCCCGCTAAAGGAATCCGCACCGTCACATTTACAATTATTGAATTTTGCAAGGGAGTGTCGTAGACTATATTTGAGGGGAAATTTTAACCCTGTGCTTTAAAGTTATTCACCAAAAAACCCCCCGCTTGCTTACTGTTTAGATGTGCGAGGTAATATTTTGGCTGGTTTGACAGTTAGCCCGGATATTTATTAGGTGGTCTATAGCAACCAATCACAGCTCTGCTTCTATTTTGCTACAGGTCATTAATAGGAGCTCTGATTAGTTGCTGTAGGCAACGAATGACATTCTTAGTACAGTATACAACAGCTTATGCATCACTTTATGTGGTGAGAGGGTGAGAGGGAAAGAGGGAGAGTGGGAGAAAAAGATAGAGGGAGGGGGAGAGAAGGAGAAAGAGAAAGGGAGAACGCTCTTTTGCGTCGGAAACGCGTCAGGGTCTTCTGAATATGGATGGACTTTTTTAATACCATGTGAAAATAAATAAAGAAATTATTTTACGTTGGATGTGCCGATATTTTTCCTCTTGTTCAAATGATGGGGGGCTATGTATAATGATGGGGGGCTGTGTATATTGATGGGGAGCTGTGTATAAAGATGGTGAGCTGTGTATAATAATGGATGCCAGTGTATAATGATGGATGGCTGTGTATAATGACTTGGAGCTGTGTATAATGCTGTCTATAATGATGGGTGGCTGTGTATAATGATGGAGAGCTGTGTATAAAGATAGGGGGCTGTGTATAATGATGGGGGGCTGTGTATAATGATGGGGGTTGTGTATAATGATGGGGGCTGTGTATAATAATGGGAGCTGTGTATAATGATGGGGGCCTGTGTATAATGATGGACGGCTGTGTATAATGATGGGTGGCTTTGTATAATGATAGGGTGCTGGGTATAATAATGGATGGCTGTGTATAATGATTTGGAGCTGTGTATAATGGTGGGGGTCTATAATTATTTGGGATATAAGAATAAGGCTGCACATCAAACTTAGATAATGGTATAATGCCTCAAGCATATGGAAAAATATTGGAATATACAATGAAAAATGCTACTTGCTAACTTGAACATGTGAATGATGAATTGCATACCTGCCATGAATATTAGGAAAAAGGAGATATTTAGCAATCGCATTGATCAATGTAACTGAGCCCCAAGACCTCGTCAAGGTATATCTCTATATTGGGGTCCCTAGCTCTGTGACCCTAACTGTGTGTCATCTCATTGCAATTAAAAACTGCTATGGGTGGAGAGGGGTAACTAAGGACTTTCTTATATAGGAGATGGAAAAAACATGGCCGAAAGGGGCGGAGCTGTGTTCACATTCAGAAAAAAACTACATATAACTGAATAGGATAACTGAAGTGAGCACTAATATATATATATGAGTGCAAGCCAAAAAATACATACTATATAAGAATAAGGCTGCACATCAAACTTAGATAATGGTATAATGCCTCAAGCATATGGAAAAATATTGGAATATACAATGAAAAATGCTACTTGCTAATTTGAACATGTGAATAATGAATTGCATACCTGCCATATAATTATTTGGGAGCTGTGGAAGACTTGTTGGTTTAATGGACGATAATTTACAATATATAATATATAGAGGGGCGGCCAGGGCCGCGGGCGGGACTCAGTCCTGCTACTGTGATGCGGCCTTTCTCTCAATTGGCCCGCGCCCCAGTCATCTCCACAGAGCAAGGGTATAGGGGTGGTTGATGGAGGCTCTTGTTGGCTGGATGGACTAAAGGGTGCTTTGCACACTGCGACATCGCTAACGATAGCTAGCGATGTCGTGTGCGATAGCACTCGCCCACGTCGCTGTTTCATCATGAGGGTGATCGCTACCATAGCGAACAATATCGCTACGGCAGCGTCACACATGACGGGCTGCTCGGACCTGGATCTGCAGTGGCTCGAGGGGGTCTCCGGATCTGAGGCGGCGTTGCGCGACACCCACGGAAATAAAAGGGGGATTGTTTGTGGTTTTAGGGATAATGTTCATGATGCCACCCATGGTGTGGTAACGTGAGAGACCACCGCTGCCAGTTTGGGGAAGCCCGGGGACGCTGGTGCGTGGCAGCTTAAGTTGTTAACCCCTCCGTGGGCAGGGGAGTGGTGTCCCGGTGTCCGGTGGTGCAAGGCGTGGGGAACCTGTCGCGTGCAAGGGGGGTAACATGTACTCACACAGTCCAAAGTCACTGACGCTGACACCAGGTAAACCAAACTCATGAGCACTCTGTGGTCCTTGGACGGGCACGGTGGGTCCGTGTCCTCTTGGTGTTGCCTGTTGACGTGAAGCCTTGTCCCTTGGCACTGTGTGTCCTACGTGTGGATCCCTTACACTTGGAGCGTTTCGGGTTCCGCTCACCTGCGTGGCTACTGGCTAGCAGGATGAGCTTGCTCTCAGGGTTCACGCTTGGGATTTTCTGGACGGTTGTGGGAAGTCCTATCCCCCTCGTTGCGCTAGTACCCCGATTCTGGAGCGGGTGGGGAATGGTTCATGGAGATTCCGTTCCCGTCGGGTGAATTACTGGACTGCGTGAAGCTACTTCCCAGCCTAGGGTCCGCGTACCCCGTCGTGCCCTGGTCCTCGGCCGGTTGAAGCACAAGGCAGCCGGACTGCTCTCTGTAGCAGCACCGTGCTCCCTGCCACTACCCCCTGCGTCCAGGGTTCCAGCTACTTCTGGCCAGGCCAACGTCTGGCACCTGGGACGGGTACAGAAGCCCAGCTCCACAGCGTGACCTGGTCTGTCACCGCTGTCTCTCTCCTCTCCTCTCCTCAACTCAAACTCGACTCAAAACTGCACTGACACTTCTGCCCACCTTCTACCAGCCCTCCATCTGGGTGGCCCTATTTCCCTCAGGCTGCCCAATGGGTGTTTGGTGGGTGTGGTGCAGTGTGTTCCTCAGGATTTGTGTACACCTGCTGGTGGCAACACCAAAGTGACAGGACCCTTAACCAAGGAGGAGCGGGTACCATGCAGAAGGGCAGATTGCCCGGCACCCTTGTGACGACCTGATAGGCCAGGGTGTCACACATACCTGTTTAGCGACGTCGCCGGAGACACCGAACAATCTCTCCTTTAATAGCAGAGGAGGGGCGGAGATGAGCGGCCGGAACATGCCGCCCACCTCCTTCCTTCCTCATTGCCGGTGGACGCAGGTAAGGAGATGTTCGTCGTTCCTGCGGTGTCACACATAGCGATGTGTGATGCCGCAGGAACGACGAACAACCAGCGGCATGCACCACCAACGATATTATGATAAGGAGCGACGTGTCAACGATCAACGATTTTTGACGTTTTTGTGATCGCTCCTTTTAGTCACACACAACGATATCGCTAATGGCGCCGGATGTGCGTCACGAACACCGTGACCCCGATGATATATCGTCAGCTATATCGTTATGTGTAAAGTACCCTTAAGTGTGTGCAAGCCATACCTTCATGCTGGATCTTGAACAATTCAGGAGACTCCCAGTGGGGATTGATGGACACAGATTCAGTTTTCTCATTCAACAGTCTTTTACTAAGGGTACGGTTCCACTTGCGTTTTGCATGGACGAGTGCAATCCGATAAAACACCAGTGCAAAACTATAGGCCAGTGTAGATCTGAGATTGATTTCATATCGGCCTAAGCAAGGAATCGCAGCATGCCTGTGTTCAGGCGTGGTTCAGGCGGCCCACGCACCTCAGCACCTGCTTCAGCTGGATGTGCGTCCACAGCTGAAATGTGTTGCAGCACAGAGACCCACGAGGGTCTCTGGACTGCATATTGCGATGACGCAGGTGTTGGGGTGAACACTAGCTGTGTCCCCGAGTTGCCTGCTCCTGGCCTAATGGATATGGATCAAGTGCATGCACAATAGAATTGACACCAGACACACATCAGATGTGGATCTCTCCTTGATCAGAGAATGGCATGGTTCCAAGAGACCTTTATTTCAACAGATAATCGATTTATATAAACAAGGGTACGGAGCATAGTTAGCTCTATAGTGGGCATGCTCGTATATGCATATTGGTCAGTGGGTTGGGCAATGGGTTAGTCCATGGGCTGATCAGTGGGTTGGTCTGCGACGTCATTGGTGGTTCAGTCCGTGATGTCATCGGTGGGAGGATCAGTGATGTCATTGATGGGCGGATTCATGATGTCATTGGTGGGCTGGTCCATGAGGTTGGCGAGTGGGTCTTTTCCTTATATGGTGATTTTCTTACATCTGGACATTCCCTGCATTTTTTGTGTGACGCCCTGGCAAAACCAGGTAGTCCCAAAAGAGTTAATCCTCCTTGTTACCACCAGAAACCCACACTCAGGCACAACACACAGCCAGTAAACCCTAGCCACCCCCTCGTGATAATAAGGACACACCAGTGGGCGGGATCAGGCAGATGAGAACGCCCACCTAGGGGTCCTGAGGTGTCAGGGGTGGGAACAAGTTGGTTCAAGTTGAGAGTTCAGTAGTGACAGAAGTGAAGTTGAAGTCTGACAGTGGAGTGGAAGTCAAGTGCAGACTATGCAGTGTAGTCAGGGGTTGGAGCCCTTGGACTACCCGGCTAGGTGGCAGACAATAAACGGGGCCACAGTCGAGGGAGATCTGGTCGCGGGAAACCTTAAGTGGACCGGGGCAGGGTCGTAGCCCGCCGGTGCCAACAGCGGGAATCCGGTCCGGAGGCCGTGCACAGTCAGAGTGCCTGAACCCTAGGACAAGGACAGTTGCAAGCCCCCTTGTTAATTAACCAGCCGGGGACAAGGTTCCAGACTTTGTTCCATTAACTGCCAATATAGAGCGAAACGGAAGCCCAATGCGGGGGATAGGGTGTCCGTCAGAACCCACTGAGATCCCAGGGGTCAGCTTTCACGGGCCACGGCTCCCAAATATACACAGAACTGGGAGTGGACTTCTCCGTTCTAAGCGAAGTCGTCCAAAAGTAAAGACAAACACAGAGTGCAGGAGGAAGGGACACCTGTTCATTAACCTGGGTGCGGGACCCGAATGCACCCTCCAAAGGCAGCTGGCCACTGGCAACTTGGTTTACTATTGGACTTGTGTGAAATTACTGAACTGTGAGTACACTATTGATCCCCGATCCAACCCTGAACGCCACCTCCAGCAGCCATCACTCCCGTGTACCGACACAGGGCCCGGGACTACACCTCCCCTACCCGTGGAGGGGATCCCATCTAGCTGCCCTGCTCCATCAGCCCCGGGCGTCCCATCACCAGGCAGCGGCGGTGTCACCATCCCTCACTGCAACCCACGGGTGGCGTCACAGACACAGCACCTCCCTTGTAAATATCCCCTTTCTGACGGTTGTGAGGACGGGCGGCCGTGCGAGCCCGGGTCCGGTCACCACTCGAGCCGCAGCAGCGAACCCGGATCCGAGCAGGCCCCCGAGAGAAGTGGCAGCGGCCCCCGCCCGCAACACTTGCATACCAGGGCAGAGTGTAGAGGACAGGAAGTGGCAGCCATCTTTGATCTGTGTCACGTGTATGTATCTGAACAAACTATGTAAGGTAAAATAATACATTTTATCAGTGATTTCCCACAATCCTCTATATCTCAAAGTAAATTAAGTATTTGATCCAATGGCCATCCTCAACACAGGATCACAGGAGGCAGCAGCCGCCTCTGGGGCTAATGCATATGCCCACTGCTTAAGAAGATGCATATTCACTGCTCTCCACGCCCATAATCCCACCCACCTCTTTCCACTGAAGCCAGTACTGAAAGGTGGGTGGGGAGAGCAATGAATATTCATTCTCTTTAATTGCAGCATAGTGATCACCCAGCCGCTGGCTTCCTGCAGCTGCTGTAGGCGATGGTGTGCTGCTATTAAAGAGAATGATTTCACTGCTCTCCAGCCCACCAGGAAATCAGTGGATCCTTTGCTGGGTCCCTGACTCAGACAGTGTCTCCTCCAGCATATTGCACATACTCTGTATGTTCGATTAAAACTCTGCCCCTCCTCGTCCATCAGAAGAGGCGAGAAAAGCTAAGTGTTGCCTATCCTCCTAAGCACAGCCCCCTGCACTGCACTCGCTGCTCCTGGAGCCTCACAGTAGTATACCCCGCCCACTGGCCCAGATCTGCTGTGGAGACTCAGGCCTGTGCAATGAGTGCTGCAGAAATATAAGAAACTTCTAAGGCTAGTTTCACACTTGCGTTGGACGGGATCCGTAGCATTGCGTTGTGTGACGCATGCAACGGATGCGTTGCATATAGTGGCACAACGCATGCTACAGATCATACAAAATAACGCAGTCCGTTGTAGTTTTTTTTCCTTGACTTTACACATCTGAGCATGCGCAGTTGTGTAAAGTCAGCTGCGTTAACGGAATCCGTCAAATGACGCATTCTAACGGAATCCGCCACCATAGGCGTCCATTATAAAAACAACGGACACCTAACGGATTCCTGCAGATTGCGTTTTTTTGACACGCTGCAGTTATGGGGCACCCGAAGGAGATGGTGCGCAGCAAGATGTTAACCCCTCCATGAGTAGGGATGGTGGCCCCGGGACCCGGTGGGCTTGAGCTGGTGCGGGGAGATGGGCGGCCGGAGGGCACTGATGTACTCACGATTAGTAAACACACAAGTCTCTGGTAAACCAAGGTAATGGTGGTCGGTGCCCGCAGCCGGCTGCAGTCTGGTCCCCCACCCGGTTGGTGGTCTCTGTCTTTCTCCCGCACCTGCTTTGTGATGGTGGACTACCTGCGCCTGCAACGTCAGGAGTCCGCTCCCCGGCTTGTGGTTGTCGGAGGAGCCCTTTGCCCGCAGACGCTGTCCCGTGGGATCTCTCTGCCGTGGCGGTGGCTTTCTATCCCCCTCGTTGGGCTGTTGTCTTCTTTCGGGACTTTGGGTGGGAAAGGACCTAAAGTCCTAGCCTCAATCAGTTAATTAGCTAGTCCCCAGTGGTTTCTGGACCTAGCTTCAGGGTCTGAGTACCCCCCTTTGTGCTCCGGTTTCCAGGTCGGTTCCCCGGGTCGATACCGGCGGGCCACTACCCTGTCCCGGTCTACCTCGGTTCCACCGAGCTGTCTTCCCGGCTCCTGCAGACAGAGGCCTCCGTATGCCTCCTGGCCAGAGGTACCAGGGCTCCTACCCCGGCACCTGTCAGTTAGTTGCAGACCTGACACACAGGCCTGCCTCCACTCTCCTTGAACTCTCAAACTCAACTCACAGACTAAACTAAACTGTTTTTCCTGCCTCAGGACATGTGATCTCCTTGGTGGGCGTGTCCAACCACCTGGGCACGCCCCCTGGTGTGCCCATCAAGCCCTGAGGGAGGTGACCAGGTTTTTATGGTTGGCTGCTGTCACCTTGTTAGGGGACTGGTGTTGTTCGGGGGTCTATCTGTGACTACCTGGCTGGTCCAGGGCGTCACACTCCCCCTTGGTTAACCACAGACCGTCCGCGGGCTATCCGACCACCACCGTTTATTTTTCTGAACTGCAAAAGATAAAAGGGAAACATGTACACTCATACTAACATATTTACATTTCAAGTAAGCTAATATTCTTCCCTTGCGGGAGGCATTTTGCTTAAACGTTGCATAATAAAACATTTTTGTTAACCGGGAACGGGACAGGACCGGGTCCTTTTCATTTTTCCCACCCAAGCAAACCTAGCTTTGATGCTGCCTCTAAGAAAACCAGGTCAGCACCCCTTTTCCCCAGTCCAGGAAACAACGGGTTCAGGTCCAGGTGTTGCCCACACGGGCCGGGTAATAAGTTCCTTACCCGGCAGTCTCTCAGAGGCCCCATGTCCAGGGGAGCCCTGACCCGGAGGGTAGTCACCGGTTTCCATGGTGACGGGACCCTGGCCTACTCTGCCGCAGGTCCTTCCTCCAACCAGCCTCTCCGGAGACTGTAGGTCATGAAAGGTTGGTCCAGGGGCTATTTACAAGGCCCAAAAGTTTTTGGTGGCATGCAAGTTCTTGGCCTTGTCTTTAGTGTAGAATATTAATAAAACGGGAACATTAACAAAGTCCCAACGGGGACGGGCAGTATGGTAGCTAGAAACCGCTACCTATTCACCTTTCTTTTAAACGCGGGCATGCACATCCGCTCTCCTTCTCAGGAGCTATGCCCACTTGGGTGCCCCTGGCGCCAGCTACGACCGGCCTCTCATACTGCCGCGGGCCCCACCGATCAGTGGCCTGCTCCGCCTCTCTGCAGGTGTACACCGGCTGCTTCACAGCCGGGATGGGGTACTTGGGAGTGGCCAGCACCGTGGCCGGGGTAGACTTCCGGTCGGGTGCTGCCTCTGTTGTGGCCATGCGGACTGCCGGGGCCGACGTCATCACCGTTGCGGCCAGGCTCGGGGCCGGATGGGATTTTGTCAGCGGTGCTGGAGTGATGGTGACGGCAAGGCCTGAGGGCCCAGTAGCTGGGTCCTCCCCGTAGATGGTACGGGCTCCGCTGCCGCGGACTGAGGCAGCGGGTTGGTCAGGGTGTTGGCTGCGGACATGGGCGACGAGGGAGACGGTGTGGCGGATGGGAGCAGGCCAGGTCCCTCAGCCGCAGCGGCCAATCCCTGTGGGACATAGGGGCGTGGGTCACTGCTTACCTCCTCCTCTGAGATCATCTCCACTTTGCGCGCCCGGACTGCTGCAGCCAGGCCCTTCATCCCCGACGTCCACTTCGCCAGCATGAAGTGGACTTGGGCCTGGATCTTCCGACACATCCTGCCGCGTTGGTGTCCAGGAACGGGTTTCTGCAGAGTCCTGGCGTCCCTGCACTTCACAGCGCTAGTTACATGCCGCTGTGAACCCCTCGGTGGGCGTGTCCAACCACCTGGGCATACCCCCTGGTGTGCCCATCAAGCCCTGAGGGAGGTGACCAGGTTTTTATGGTTGGCTGCTGTCACCTTGTTAGGGGACTGATGTTGTGCGGGGGTCTATCTGTGACTACCTGGCTGGTCCAGGGCATCACACAGTGACTATGGTATGGATCGTCGTGGGACCCCCTTATTGGATTACGCTGGACCCGGATTTGATTATCTTTGTCAATAAATTGGTGAAAGAGGGAATGTTTTAGGGAGTGTTTTTTCAAATAAAACTTTTTTTGTTGTCTATTTTTTTTTATTACTGACTGTGTTCGTGATGTTGGGTATCTGATAGACGCGTGACATCACTAACCCCAGGGCTTGATGCCAGGTGACATTACACATCTGGCATCAACCCCATATATTACCCTGTTTGCCAGTGCACCAGGGCAACGGGATGAGTTGGGGCAAAGCACCAGGATTGGCACATCTAATGGATTCGCCACTTCTGGGGCGGCTGTGGCCTGCTTTTTTTAGGCTGGGGAGTGTCCAATAACAGTGGACCTCTCTAGTCTAAGAATACCAGACCACAGCTGTCTACTTTACCTTGGCTGGTGATCCAATTTGGGGGGACCTCGTGTTTTTTGTTTTAAATTATTTAATTTAAAATAACAGCGTGGGGTGCCCTCTGTTTTGGATTACCAGCCAAGGTGAAGCTGCAAGCTGTGGTTTGCAGGCTGCATCCGTCTGCTTTACCCTAACTGGCTACAAAAGATTTTTTTTTAATTATTTATTTATTTTTTGGCTAAATACAAGGCTAAACACCCTTTAGTGCCACATGAAAGTCACTAAAGGGTGCCAGCTTAGAATATGCAGGGGGTAGGACATTATATATGTCTTTCACATCTGTCTATCTATTCATCTATCCTATCTATCTATCTGTCTATCCATTATCTATCTATCTATCTATCTATCCCTCTAGCTATCTATCTATCTATCTATCTATCTATCTATCTATCTATCTATCCCTCTATTCATTCATTCATTCATTCATTCATCCCTCTGTCTCTCTGTCTCTATATCTATCTATCCATCTCTATATCTACTCATCTATTTATCTTTCTTGTTGCTTCCATTTTTTGCAGTCCGCAAAAAAAACGGAAGGCACACGGATGACACATTGACCGTATACAGAACGGAACGGGTGTCACACGGATGCCACACGGACACATCCGTGAAAAAAAAGGACCGTTTTTGCGGACCGCAAAAACGGAACGGTCATGTGAATGTAGCCATACAAAATAAATATAGTGTATACAGTGTATGTCTGCATTTGTGTGAATAAGAGAATGTGTACATGTGTGACATTTTAGTGATAAAATTCAGACATTAAAAAGCATAATTAATACTAAAAGTGTCAGCACAAACTCTTAAAAATACCAAAACTTGTGTACCATAAAAAAACAACTACCATATTTGTATGCAAAATTAATACAGCTATAATGTTATTTATAGCACATATACAGCATATACAGAAAAAAGAAAAAAATGGATGGGGCTATATACCAGGATGAGGACAAAGATACAGGCATGGGATGGGAAAGTTGGGTGCTGAGGGAAAGAGTCTCTTTCCCTCAGCACCCAGCTTTCCCATGCTCTGCTATACATCTTGTCCTCAGCACCCAGCTTCCCTATGCTCTGCTCTACATCTTGTCCTCAACACCCAGCTTCCCATGCACTGCTATACATCTTTCGTTCAGCGCCCAAATTTCACATGCTCTGCTATATATTTTTCCTCAGCACTCAACTTTCCTATGTTCTGATATACATCTTGTCCTCAGCACCCAGCTTTCCCATGCTCTGCTATACATCTTTACCTCAGTACCAAGCTTTTCCATGCTATTATATCCATCTTTCCCTCAGCACACAGCTTCCTATGGTCAGCTTTCCATCTTGTCCTCAGCACCCAGCTTTCCCATACTCTGCTATACATCTTTTCCTCAGTACCGAACTATCCCATGCTCTGCTATACATCTTTCTTTCAGCACCCAGCTTTCCCATGCTCTGATATAAAGGGCAAGCTGGGTGCTGAGTGAAAGATGTATAGCAGCGCATGGGAAAGCTGGGTGCTAAGGACAAGATGGATATCAAAACATAGGAAAGCTGTGTGCTTAGGGAAAGATTGATATCTTAGCATGGGCAAGTTGGATGCTGAGGGAAAGAGCCAAGTATCCTGAAGGTGGAGTGAAGGGGGATGGAGGGGCCCAAGTCCTAATTTTGCACTGGGGCCCAGCAAACTCTGGTTACTCCACTGCTTCAGTCACATCATTCCAGTGGGAACAACACTTGAGCATTCTAGGCATGGAACACTTCACTTCAAAAGACACTTCTACCACAGACTGCTCCTTGTCTCTTGGCACTACTGATGCACATACACTATCTTTTCCTTGCTGACACCACGAGTCCACGCAGTAAAGTCATAACTTCCTGTTCGGCAATGGTCAAGCCCAGCCCTAAGGCCCCCATTCCTACTAACAGTTCTTCCCAACCTGCACTGCCGGCAGACTACATTTATTCACTTAGCTTCTCTGTGAAGACCTGTTCCCCTAAGTCTATATCAGCCTTCTGCTATAGCATACCTCCCAACCGTCCTGGATTCAGCGGGACTGTCCCGATTTGAGGGCAGGTGTCCCGATTTGAGGGCTCTCTTCGGAAGTCCCGCCATTCACTGCTTTTGTCCTGGCTCCTCCCCTCAGTGCAGTGAATAAATACACTAAGAAAAGAGCAGTGAAGTGCATAAATTAATTTCTCAACAGCTCTTTGTCCATAGGTAGCAGCTCTACCATTGAGCCATTGCCTGTACTGAGAGACATAGAAGGATTTGGTAATCTTGACCTGTATTGCAGCCAGAGAATCCAGAAACAGATTATTAAGTTACATAGAGAGATATTATATACTGCATCTCTATGTAGCTGAATTAAAAGTCAGATTCTTTTGTTCCCATAAAACTGCTATAAAGAAATGAGAAAAAAAAATACAAATATATATAGAAAAAAAAAATCTTTATTTTCACCTCCCTTGGAATCAAACCAGCTACTTTCAAACATGCTCCAGCAGCCCTACTAGCTGTTGAGCCACCAGCTTTGATGATGTCAGATGAAGATTTTATATAGATGAACCTACATTACAGCCTCTGATTACATCTGATTACACAGGACACAGAGCTCCATTGTACAGTGCAGAGCATCTCTATGTCCTGTATTCTAGAGGGAGAGAAAAAAATATTTTTTTTCCTTCTATTTAGAAGAATTAGAACAATGTAATTTTTATTGTGCTTTTTTTATAAAATATTAAACATCACCAATCAGCAAATAACATGGACATATTTGGTGCCCCCGTAATCGTAATGACCTGGACAACACAGAGATCAGATTATTTATGGGGATCGGTAAATAGCGTAAAAACATGGAGCAATTGATTATTTTTCTCTATGTAATAAAAATGTATCGCTGATGCCATGTTCACACGTAGTGTAAATGCTGTGCTTTTCCTGCAGATGTCCGCACCACGAGCGCAATAACAATCTTCTCTGATTATTGCGTGTTTGCTGCGTTTTTTATGCGTTTTCCCAGATATTTGATACGTTTGTTGCAGATGTGAATCCGGGTTTTTAATGCTTTAATAGTACAGAAAAGCTTTGATTTTGCATTTAAAATGCGTTTTTTTCAGGCTCCACACAAAAGCCTATAAAGAAAAAAAACATCACAACCGCAGAGTTCAGCAGCGTCTTTAAGCCCGCTTTACACGTTGCAATTTCGCATACGATAGCGTATGCGATTTGCAACGCCCCCATCGTATGTGCGGCACGTTCAATTTGTTGAACGTGCCGCACACACGATTAAACCCCGTCACACGTACTTACCCGTCCATAGGACCTCGCTGTGGGCGGCAAATGTCCACTTCCTGGAGTGGGAGGGACGTTCGGCGTCACAGCAACGTCACGCGGCAGCGGCCAATAGAAGCGGAGGGGCGGAGCTGAGCGAGACGTAAACATCCCGCCCACCTCCTTCCTTCCGCATTATCAGTGGCAGCCGTGGGAGGCAGGTAAGTTCTGTTCAATGTTCCCGGGGTGTCACACACTGCGATGTGTGCTGCCACGGGAACATTGAACAACCACACGTTCAATTCTAGAGACAGATACGATGTGTATGCGATGAACGTTTTAACGTTCAATCGCAATCGCACGTACCTGTCACACACTACAATGTACCTTACAATGTGTCGGCGGGGTCACGTCATAAGTGACGCACATCCGGCATTGTAAGATACATTGCAGCGTGTAAAGCGGGCTTAAAGCCCGCTTTACATGCTACAAGATATTTTACGATGTGTCGGTGGGGTCACGTCGTAAGTGACGCACATCCGGCATCGTAAGGTATGTTGTAGCGTGTGACAGCGACGTGCAATTGCGATTGAACGTAAAAACGTTCATCGCACGTCGTTCATTCCTGACGAATTGAAAGTCAAATTGTTCATTGTACCCGAGGTAGCGCAGATCGCAGTGTGTGACACCCCGGGAACGATGAACAGATCTCACCTGCCTCCTGCGGCTCCCGGCCCACAATGCGGAAGGAAGGAGGTGGGCGGGATGTTTACGTCCCGCTCAGCTCCACCCCTCCGCTTCTATTGGCCGGCTGCCGCGTGACGTCGATGTGACGCCAAACGTCCCTCCCACTCCAGGAAGTGGACGTTCGCCGCCCACATCGAGGTTGTATGGAAGGTAAGTATGTGTGACTGGGGTTAATTGTATGTGTGGCACGTTCAACAAATTGAACGTGCTGCACATACGATGGGGGCATTGCAAATCGCATACGATACCGTATGCGAAATTGCAAAGTGTAAAGCAGGCTTTAGACGCACCGATTGCACAGATTTTATTAAATCACATACCCTTTGCTTGCACATTTAGTCCATGTTCACATGTCGCATAAATGTTGCATTGTTTTTTCTGCTGCTTTTTTGCACATATATTCTGCTGTGTTTAATTGTCCAAGCAAAGTGGATGTGATTCCATGAAAATATGGGGAGATAAGGTATGCACACCAGTGACTATGTAAGGGGAATACATGAAATAGCAGAAACTGCTGTGTGAATACTGACTTGAAAAATCCAATAGCTATATGCAAGAGTGAATATGTGAAAAATGGAATCTGCATTACTGCCATGAACATATGAATCAAGATAAATTTAGCTACTGAATTGATCAATGCAATAGAGCCCCAACACTACGCCAAAGTATTTCTCTACGTTGGGGTCCCTAGCTTGTGTGTGTCCTCTCATGCAGTTAAAAAACTTACCGTGTATGGGAAGCTGAGACCAAGGCTATTTATGCGTATGATATGGATTGGCAATAGGTGTGGTTGGGGAGGGTTCACAAACGAAAAAATACTAACAAATAGGAATAACGTTTGGAACACCATTCTAAGTCCGAACTGGGTGCAAAAACCTAAAAAAAACAAAACATCACTATGGGGAGATAAGGTATGCACACACATTTTTCACATTTTCACTCTTGCATATAGCTATTGGATTTTTCAAGTCAGTATTCACACAGCAGTTTCTGCTATTTCATGTATTCCCCTTACATAGTCACTGGTGTGCATACCTTATCTCCCCATAGTGATGTTTTTTTTAGGTTTTTGCACCCAGTTCGGACTTAGAATGGTGTTCCAAACATTATTCCTATTTGTGATTCCATGAAAAGACGCCGCTGAAATCTGTGGTTTTGCTGCTTTTTTTTTCTCTACAGGTTTCTATGTGAAGCTTAAAAAACCGCAGAAAAAAACTGTTTTAGTGCAGAATCAAAGCTTTTCTGTACTATATAAACAATTAAAAACGCGGCTACACATCTGCACCAAAAACATATTAAATAATGGAGAAAAGGCATAAAAAATGCCGCAAAAATTGAATAATCAGAGAAGATTATTATTATGTAGTCTGGTGCGGACAGCGGTAAAAACAAAAACACCAGATTTATGCAATGTGTGAACACGGCCTAAAGGCCCCGTCACACGCAGCGATATCGCTAGCGAGCGTACCCGCCCCTGTCGTTTGTGCGTCACGGGCAAATCGCTGCCCGTGGCGCACAAAATCGTTCGGAGCCATCACACGGACTTACCTGCCTAGCGACGTCGCTGGGGCCGGAGGACCGCCTCCTTTCTAAGGGGGCGGTTTGTGCGGCGTCACAGCGGCGTCACTAAGCAGCCGCCCAATAGAAGCGGAGGGGCAAAGATGAGCGGCCGTACCATCCCGCCAACCTCCTTCCTTCCTCATTGCCGGCGGCCGCAGGTAAGCTGTAGTTCGTCGTTCCCGAGGTGTCACACGTAGCGATGTGTGCTGCCTCGGGAACGACAAACAACCTGCGTCCTTAACAATCAACGATTTTTTGAAAATGAATGACGTGTCAACGATGGACGATTTGGTGAGTATTTTCCATTGTTAATGGCCGCTCGTTAGTGTCACACGCAAAGACGTCGCTAATGATGCCGGATGTGCGTCACGGAATCCGTGACCCCGGCGATATATATCGTTAGATACGTCGTTGCGTGTAAAGGGGCCTTTACAGACACAAAAAAGTAATCTCATAAAGTGATACTTATATAAACATAAAAAAGTTCTGTCTAATATGAATAAATAAATGAACAGTTCTGGGCATCTGCTGAATGCCCCTTACCCCAAATTGGTGTGGGTAGGGACGTGGGCAAAATTTGCTGCTGCACGCGCCGGAGAGTTTGTCCCTCTTTCTCTTCTTCAAACGTTGGGAGATATGGCTATAGGACTAGTAATGCTGGACACAAATGCAACCCAGGATGCCCTGGTTGGGGGTCTTGAACTCTCTATAGTGTGATTGAGAGCTTTGCTGTTCCATCCTACGTTACAGGTTCTGTTTCTGGTTTTGGGCCTCGCCTCATATACCTGTTCTTGGATCTAGGTATTTGCTGGCTTGCACACTACCAATTCTCACTGGACTTTTATTAACTCTACTCTTTGCCCATTTAAACTTTCTCTCTGCCTCTATATATTCTCATTAACTCCTCAGAGTGTTTTTAACTATTCTCTATCTGGATACTCCTATCACTAGGCAACTTTTAACATCTTGCCAAGGTGCAGTACCTGAAACCGGCCACTAAGTGGCCACATGTGCAACATGAGCAAAAACACATCCACAATATATACACTATTCTCTACTCTACTGAGGTCTTCAGAGGCGGGTGCATGAGTCCAGCACCTCATTACAAATATATAACTATCTTGGTGGACAGAGATTACTAGAACTGCAGTATGTAGAAGAAGTTTCCACATTTTATGCTGGACATGTCATTTCCCTCGTCCTCCACCATGACCACAAACTCTACAAGAAGACACTGCTATTATATACTATTCACAGAAACAAGACAGATGGAGCGAGGTCAGGACATGATGAGAGTAGTAATAATGATAATTGTTCTAGGAGGCAACATATCAGGTGAGAGAGGGTACAATACCCGAGCAGTGTACAATCTAATATCTATATACCCCAGTATCTATCTGATATCTCCTGGTGGTATCTTTTTCAGGATTACTCTCTGTGGAAATCGAAGTGTTCCAGATCCCGGAGGTCCATACCACCACCGGCAGCGATGTCTTCCTACCGTGCACCTATAACATCTCTGAAGTGGAGAATGTGACTATGGGGTCCTACAAGTGGTATCGGCACCTGGTAAAGACCGGGCCAGAGGTATCTGATAGTAATAAGGATTTCTCTGGCCGGATCTCCTGGGCGACTACAGAACAGTTCATCAGTGACAGATCAGCCCATCTCATCATACACAACTTGAATACCACCGACACCGGAAATTATTACTGCGAAGTCTCTATTCACGGAGGGATAAATGGAAGTGGTAGCGGGACCATGGTCATTGTCACTGAAGACTGTGAGGCAGGTGAGAGACAATATCTATACATCTGTACATCTATCTATGTAGGGAAAATAGAATCACCGCCTGAGGGTGCAAAATCCAAATCAGACCTCAACCAGGTCTACAATAGATAATGTTAAAAAAAAAATCCAATAAGTAAAAAAAATACAAGGTGCCTTTATTAGAGCAAATCCAATAAGAATATTTTATTTCCTCCTGGAACCGTTCTGAAGCATCATAATGTGCAGATGAGCGACTTTAAATATAATATCGGCGACAACGACCCATAAACAGTGATTGACTAATTTCATCAATCACAAAACATAAGACACACAATGAACAAACCATAAAAAAATTACAAAATTACAGTGACAATAAAGCATAATATATATCGATGTATTTCAAATCCATAAAGTGGATGATAAAACATGTATGTGAGTTGGACACTCAACAGCAGCTATGTGCATTATTATTTATTCTGTGTCACTTATATAGCACCATCATATTGTGCAGCGCTTCACAGACATGATCATCACTGTCCCCATTGGGGCTCACAATGTAAATTCCCTATCAATATGATTTTGGAGTGTGGGAGGAAACTGGAGAATTCAGAGGAAATACACGCAAACATGGGGAGAACATACAATGGGGAAAATAAGTATTTGATACACTGACAATTTTCCAGGTTTTCCCACCTACAAAGAATGGAGAGGGCTGTAATATTTATCGTAGGTACACTTCAACTGTAAGAGACAGAACCCCCCCAAAAATATCTAAAAAAAATCACATTGTATGAATTTTAAATAATTAAAATAATTTGCATTTTATTGCATGAAATAAGTATTTGATGCAATAAAAAGACCATAATATTTTGTACAGAAACCTTTGTTTGCAATTACAGAAGTCATTAGTATCGAGTTTCACCTGAACCACGTATTTCGGAGATGTAGATGGAAACCCCGATGTAAGTGCTCAGCATAGAGCACAGGATAAATGTGAGCTGATCCAAAATGTTCTGTACCAAAATCGTCACTAAATAGCATTCAACTCAACCACGAAAACACAAGCGCCCACACAAGTCTGCCATCTGTTATCGGAAATATATGGGGCTACCACATTACTGGTAGCACAAAGGCTCTGCAAAAACACTATGGCTACAACCTCTAAAAAGAAAATTAATTACAAAAGCAAGGGAAAATCGGGACCTCATTCTTCAGTCATCGGGTCACTCCCACACAATACACTAAAACCCATAGACTCAAAAAACAATGAGAGTTATATGACCCATACATATATGTCATCATATTATCAATAGACTGAAAAACTGTTTTATAATTAATTTATTTTTATTATTAGAAAAATACAAAAAGCAGTTTATTGTTAAGATCAGTACAGGTTATGTAGTAAATCAAAAACCAATTAACAAGCACATAATTCCAAAAAGGGGGCAGGACAGAAAGTGAGGACACTAGTAAAAAGCCCAAAAAGGGGAGGGAAAAGGAACATCAGAGCCTACACCGACCCAATCCATCCATGGGCAATAGTGCATGTATAATAACGTGTCTGGAACATATGCAGAATAACTATAATCCAGGTGGAAAAAGATCCCAGCTGTTAAACAAACGGACACTAGATGGCGCTCAAGTGACAATTAGCAGTCAAAAATGTGCCCGTTCGTTACAGCAATATATTAAAAGCACCATCCTCCAGACTTACCCATGTTAATCACTTGTGAAGTTGTGAGGCTCAGATGTCGGGTCCCAACCCTCGCCCGACGCACGTTTCGAGGTAATCTTCTTTGGGGGCTATGTGGGAAGGGAGAGGGAGTGTGTTTACATAGGGTAGATGCCATATAGTGAGCGCATGTATGGGGCGGTGTTATGCACACGTGATCACCGCCCTCCGACCATTCCAGGGGGAGCACGGGTAGGAGGAAAACCTCCTGACGTCATTTACCCATAGTTCCCCTTTCAGGAAGTGTCTTCGGGCGGTATCAGAGAGCAACCACCCACCACATGCGCTCAGGTACACCATGTTAGTTGTGGGCAAATGAAATGGCAGACATATATGGGGAAGAGATATGGATATAGAACCAAATATAAAGAATATTATACAAAAAGGCAGTAAATATAGAACCCCTAACGAAGTGGAAATATACACTCCTCGAAATTGTACCAACAGATATATTTATCATACCAAATACATAAGATCAAAAGATGGTGCACTACAGCCCCGTATACAGGAAATACACCTTTTTTAATATATCATTCAATTTCATAAGTACAATGCACCCACAGGAGATGTTAATCAGCTTCATATATTTTTTCTCTCCATTCCCATCTGATTATTAAACAAGCAACATGGATGGTAGTCTGGCAAGGTACCCTAAAATGAAAGAAAATGAGAGGAAAACAGAGAAAAAAATAGAACAACAGGGATTAAAAGCAGAATAAAAAACACACATAAAAGTGAATTGAAGGAGTAACGGAGGATCCCTCAGAATTACAGAAATGGGGAGAAAGCTAGTTTTTCATTCAGTTCGTATGGGGACATAGTCCCCAAACGTACGATCCAGCGGCACTCCAGCTGCGCCAAGATCCGTTTTTTATTGCCTTCTATTGATCCAAGTTGAACTTGGTCAATCCCTCTGATTTTCAGGTTTGTAGGATCACAATTATGGCGCAGCTTGAAGTGGCACGGGATCGTCCTGAGAGATCCGAAATCCTTCCCCTCCCGTGCCGCAATTATGTTTCTGACGTGCTCCCTAGTGTGGACGCGGAGTTCTCTAGAGGTCAACCCAATGTATATCAAATTGCAATTGCACACGGCATAATAAATGATGTATGTCGTATTGCATGATATAAAACTCCTGATTTTGTACTCCCTTGAGCCGTCCGCAGTAAAGAACACGCCTGTCTGAACCAGATTGCGGCACGCCAAGCAAGAACCGCATGGGAAACAACCCACTCTGGGGCTACCACTGCCAAAAAGAGGAGGAATCCTCGGCACATAATGGCTCTTCACCAAATGGTCTTTAAAACTCACTCCCCTTCTGGCTGTCAGCATAGGTCGATCCGTCAGGGCATCCCTCAAGGACTGGTCGGTCTGCAAAACCAGCCAGTGCTTATTGAGAATGCGTCTAATTGCACTCCACTGGTTGTTGTACGTCGAGATGAACCGTATCTGAGGTGGTCCCGATTCATCCCTCCGCACCCTAGGTAGAAGTTCTGCACGTGGAGTATTCTTAGCTCTCTGGTAACCAGCCTTCACACATCTACGGCTGTAACCCCTATCAAAGACTCTTTCCCGCAAATTGCCGGCCTGGTGTTCAAAGAAATCATCATTAGAGCAGATCCTCTTTAATCTCAAAAATTGACCTGCTGGAATGGCTCTAATTGTTGAGTCTGCATGGGACGATGAGGCGTGGAGCAGGGCATTCACTGCAGTCTCTTTTCTATAAAGGTTAGTTTGTGTAAACCCCCCGCCGGCATTTAGCACCCCGATGTTCAGAAAATCGGCCACGTCTCTATATGTCCTATAAGTCAACTTGATGTTATATGGGTTGTCATTCAGGTCCGTCATGAAGCTGTGCAGTTCAGAACCGGTACCCCTCCAGATCATAAAGATGTCATCTATATAGCTATACCAGCACTGCGCATGGGCTGCGGCCGGCACGCCATCGCCGAAAACCCCTCTCTCCCAGAAACCGAGAAAGAGGTTTGCGTACGACGGCGCACAGGCCGCGCCCATTGCAGTGCCCCATTCCTGGAGGAAGTACCAGTCCTTAAATAGAAAAAAAATGTGTCAATATGAACCGCAACAGCTCCAAGACCAGACCCTGAATAGATTTATCCCAATTGCTCATGGACAGATAGAACTCACTCGCCACTAGACCATCAGAGTGCCTTATGCAGGTGTATAGGGTCTCAACATCCGCCGTTACCAATAAAGTTTCCTCATCCACCGGGAGACCATCAAGTCTCCGTAGGACGTCCGAGGTGTCTCTGACATAGGAGGGCAGAGTTTCCACAAGTGGATGAAGATAATACTCAATGCATTTGCAGATTGGATCACTCAGTCCTCCAATGCCAGAGACAATCGGACGCCCCGGTGGGCATTCCAGATTTTTATGGACTTTTGGTAATAAGTAAAAAGTTTGGCACGACCGGATGTTGAGAGAACAGCCCATCAAAGACTTTTTTAGTTATAATACCCTGCGTCACAGCCCCATCCAAGATCTTAAAGAGTTCAGCCGAGTATTTCTCCAGGGGGCTACCAGAGAGCTTAGAGTAGGAATCCTTATCTCTAAGTTGCCTGAACGCTTCGCGTTTGTACATGGGTACTGGACAAATCACGACGTTTCCCCCTTTGTCAGCCGGCTTGAAAACTACTCCCTCCATGTTCAATTCCTCCAGGGCTTTCCTCTGTGCATATGTGAGGTTATGTTTAACCCCGTGTTTTTTGAGGGACATAAGATCTTTCGTCACCAACTTATTAAATATTTCAACCTGGGGGGACGCTGAGAAAGGGGGAAACATGGTGGATTTAGGGTAGATGGATTTAGGAAACCTGTCTCTCTCCATACCTGTCGATTCAGCCTCTAGTTCCTCCAGGATTCTAATGGCTTCAAGTTCTTCCCTTGTAAAGGAGTGCGTGTCCCGATCGCTCCCAGCATGTAATTTATGCAAAATCAGCTTGCGGGAGAACAGATTCAGGCCCTTGATGACTGTAAAAAAGTCAAAGTTAGTATCTGGGGCAAAAGTAAGGCCCAATTTAATGACCTCCATCTGTGCCCCCGATAAGATATAATAAGATAAATGTATTACCTCCAGATTGCCCTTCTTACTCCTTGTCTCCATTACTGGAGGTGATATCAGCTTCCTTTTGGACCAATTTGATCCTCCGGCCTTATACTTATTTTTGGTCTGTCTTGGGCCACCCAATCTTTCAGCAAGATCCACGTCCGTACTTCTCCCAGTAGGAGTTTCATCCTCAATTGATGAGGTGGAGGAAAAAGAATGAGACCTAGACTGGAGTGCATTAGTCCTCCTCTTTAGATTTCCCCCCCATCTATAGACATGACTACTCTTGTAGTCAGTAGAGTCTCTTTGATATTTTTTGTTTTTTGTTGATATAATCTCTTTCTCCCATTTGGAGAATTCTTTTTCCAAGTCAGTGTTCAGTACGGACATTGCCTCTTGTGAAAAAAAGTGTAAGTAATTGGCCCTGGATGGATTCAATTTTGGTTTCCAAAGCTGCTATAGACACCGTATTCGCTTTAATGAGAAGATGCATGAAATTTCTTGAACAATTTGTGGATGCATCTTCCCATTCTTTTTTGAAAGAATCATCGATACTAGGCAATGTTGGGTAGATCTGGACACGCAGACCTCTAGGTAAAGGGTTCTTATTTAGATATTTTTCCATAAATGTTTTGTTCCACCAAATTCTGTTTTTTTGATGTAGTAATTGTTTTCATTTTGTAATCAGATCCTCCGAAATTCCATCATTTAAAATCAAATCGGTATCCTCACTAAAAACCTGATCAATTTTGGACAGCCCTGACTTCTCACTGGCTTTGTGGTCCATTTGCCCTTGAAACACTGCTGTGAGAGAACACAGTAAAGCACAATTAATCACAAAAGCAAGGGAAAATTGGGACCTCATTCTTCAGTCATCGGGTCACTCCCACACAATACACTAAACCCATAGACTCAAAAAACAATGGGAGTTATATGACCCATACATATATGTCATCATATTATCAATAGACGCAACTGTTTTATAATGTAAATCGTAAACATTTTTTTACCTATTTCCCTTGTGAAAATTGAAAATTTGGGGTTAAAGCAATATTTTTGAGGTTAAGAATGTATTTTTTCATTTTCACGGCTCAACATTTTTACAATCATGGTGTTTATACGATAGGGTGCTGTGTATAATGATGGGGGGCTGTGTATAATGATGGGGGGCTGGGTATAATGATGGATGGCTGTGTATAATGATGGGTGGCTGTGTATGATAATGGGTAGCTGTATATAATGATGGGGGGCTGTGTATAATGATGGATGGCTGTATATAATGATGGGGGGCTGTGTATAATGATGGGGGACTGTGTATAATGATGGGTAGCTGTATATAATCATGGGGGGCTGTGTATAATGATGGATGGCTGTGTCATAGAGTCTATAATGATGGAGTGCTGGGTATAATGATGGATGAGGTATAATGATGGATGGCTGTGTATAATGATGGAGGACTGTGTATAATGATGGGGGGGCTGTTTATTATGATGGGGGGCTGTGTATAATGATGGATAGCTGTGTATACTGATGGGTGGCTTTGTATAATGATGGGGGGTGGTGTATAATGATGGATGGCTGTGTATAATGATGGGGGCTGTGTATCATGGTGGGGTCTATAATTATTTGGGAACTGTGGAAGACTTGTTGGTTTAATGGTCGATAGTTTACAATATATAATATATAGAGGAGCGGCCAGGGCCGCGGGCGGAACTCAGTCCTGCTACTGTGATGTGGCCTTTCTCTCACTTTGGGCCACGCCCCAGTCATCTCCACAGATCAAGGGTATAGGGGTGGTTGGTGGGGGTCCTGGTTGGCTAGATGGACTTAAGGGTGCTTTACACGCTGCGACATCGCTAGTGCTAGCTAGCGATGTCGAGCGCGATAGCACCCGCCCCCGTCGCTAGTGCGACATTTGGTGATCGCTGCCGTAGCGAACATTATCGCTACGGCAGCGTCACACGCACATACCTTGTGTGCGACGTCGCTCTGGCCGCCGAACAATCCCTCCCTCAAGGGGGAGGTGCGTTCGGCGTCATAGCGACGTCACTGCGGCGTCACCAAGCGGCCGCCCAATAGCAGAGGAGGGGAGGAGATGAGCGGGAAAAACATCCCACCCACCTCCTTCTTCCGCATTGCTGGTGGACGCAGGTAAGGAGATGTTTGTCGTTCCTGCGGTGTCACACATAGCGATGTGTGCTGCCGCAGGAACGACAAACATCGTACCTGCAGCACCACCGATATTAAGGAAATGAACGACGTGTCAATGAGCAACGATTTTGCACGTTTTTGCGCTCGTTGATCGTCGCTCATTTGTGTCACACGTTGCGATGTCGCTACCGGCGCCGGATGTGCGTCACTAACGACGTGACCCCGACGATATATCGGTAGCGATATCGCAGCGTGTAAAGCACCCTTTAGTGTGTGCAAGACATAATGTACCTTCATGCTGGTTCATGAACAATTCACGAGACTCTCAGTGGGGACTGATGGACACAGATTCAGTTTTCTCATTCAACAGTCTTTTACTAAGGGTACGGTTCCACTTGCGTTTTGAACAGACGAGTGTAATCCGATAAAACGCCAGTGCATAACTATGGGGCAGTGTAGATCTGAGATTGCTTCTCATGCCATATCGGCTAGAGAAATGAATTGCAGCATGTTGCGTTTGGCAGCGATTCTCGGCTCACGCAACCCCATACAAGTCTATGGGGGCGTGTGAAACATCGAACTGCACTCGCATGTCATCCAACTACAGTGCGATTTACACAGAGAAAGGCCAGGGAGGAGATGGGGAGAAAGTGCTCCCTCCCTCTTCTCCGCAGCTGTGATACAATCGCAAGATCACATCACAGTTGCATGACCCTCGGCTGACGTTTGCAGTAGAGGGTCATTAGCATATCGCTTCCGATGCTCTTGCATCAGAAGCTATGCACAATTGGTACCGTATCCTCACAGTTACACACACACAGAGACCCATGAGAGTCTGACTGCATATTGCGATGACGCAGATGTTGGGGTGAACACTAGCTGTGTCCCCGAGTTGCCTGCTGCTGGCCTAATGGATATGGATCAAGTGCATGCACAAAAGAATTTACACCAGACACACAGTTGGATGTGAATCTCTCCTTGATCAGAGAATTTCATGGCTACAACAGACTTTATTTCAACAGATCATCGATTTATATAAACAAGGGTACGGAGCGTGGTTAGCTCTATAGTGGGCTGCTCAGATATGCCTATTGGTCAGTGCGTTGGGCAATGGGTTAGTCCATGGGCTGATCAGTGGGTTGGTCTGTGATATCATCCTTGGGAGGATCAGCAATGGAATTGGTGGGCAAATCCGTGACATAATTGGTGGGCTGGTTTATGAGATTGGCCAGTGGGTCTTTTCCTTATATGGTAATCTTCTTAGTGTATTGTCACATCAGCGTTTTTTTGCCTGTAGGCAAAAAAATCGCAAACCGCAAATGACCGGATCCTGTGGATTGAATGTGCAACGCATGCAAATGAAATTGTAATTTTACCGGATCCTTGTACTTTTACTTGCGATGAATGCAGCGGGACACAGAATTTATCGGCCAGCACTGGAGTCAGCCAACTCCTGATCTCACAGCCCGCACATGCTGCGATGGATGCAGGTTAACAGCAGTCACTGTCTGCTGCCGATCAGATGTGACCGTGTGCGGGCTGTGTGATCAGGAGTTCAGCTGAGTTGAGAGCAGCTGACTCCAGTGTCGGATGATTACTTGTTTTTTTGTCCCGCTGCATCCATCGCAGCGTCTGCGGCTGTGGAATTCAGATCGGACTCCGGTGCCAGCCGAACTCAGCTGACCTCACAGCCCGCATACGCTGCGATGGATGCAGGAGAACACAGAACAAGTAGTCGGCCGTCACTGAAGTCAGGTGATCTGATTACTTGTTCTGCTGGCTGTGTGGTCAGGAGTAGGTATGAGTGAGCAGTAAAATGCCCCAGTGCTTGATGGGCGAAGCCCATGTCTTTTTCTTTTTAAATTCATTGAAAAATTAAAAAAAAAAAAAAAAACCCCAAACACATAGACCTAGGGTTAAGGGTAAAAAATAAAATGTGTGGGCTCCCGCTGCATTTGCTATTGCTAAGGGTAACCCAAGCAGCTACTGGCTGCTAACTAGAGATGAGCGAACCGGTCCCGGTTCGGCTCGAGGTCGGTTCGCCGAACGGAGGTCCCGTTCGAGTTCGGCTCGTCGAACGTTCGAAGAACCGAACTCAAACTGCATAGGAAACAATGGCAGGCAATCACAAACACATAAAAACACCTAGAAAACACCCTCAAAGGTGTCCAAAAGGTGACAAACAACTCACAACACAACACAAACACATGGGAAAGTGACAAGGACATATACTCATGCGAAAACAAAACAGCTGGACAAGGAAAAAGAGGAGGACACACAGATATAGGCATGGCACGCCCTTCTAAAATCATGTAAAACACCGCAAGGTGACTCCAAGCGTAGTCTCCCTTTTTTTCCAAAAATTGGGCCCCACACACACCCACCCCTTCAGTGGCAGCAGTTGTGCCCCAGTTGTACAATTCACAGCTAGATTTGCATCAAGCACATTCAAAAATACGCCATTCTTATCCGTCCCCAGGATGACACCGGGGTAGGTAGCAAAGTCTTTCCTGATCCCAGCTCTGTTCATCTTGGCTTCTTTTAAAAACACAGCAAGCAAGGGTTACTCCAAGCGGAGTCTCCCTTTTTTCCAAAAATTGGGTCCCACACACACCCACCCATTCAGTGGCAGCACTTGTGCCCCAGTTGTACAATTCACAGCTAGATTTGCATCAAGCACATTCAAAAATACGCCATTCTTATCCGTCCCCAGGATGACACCGGGGTAGCTAGCAAAGTCTTTCCTGATCCCAGCTCTGTTCATCTTGGCTTCTTTTAAAAACACAGCAAGCAAGGGTTACTCCAAGCAGAGTCTCCCTTTTTTCCAAAAATTGGGCCACACAGACACCCCATCAGTGGCAGCACTTGTGCCCTAGTTGTACACTTCACAGCTAGATTTGCATCAAGCACATTCCAAATCCACAAGCATTTACTCTCCCCAGGATGACACAGGGGTTGTAAATTCCTTCTGGATCCATGACTTGTTCATTTTGATGAACGTCAGTCTGTCCACATTGTCACTGGACAGACGCGTGCGCTTATCTGTCAGCACACACCCAGCAGCACTGAAGACACGTTCAGAGACAACGCTGGCAGCTGGACACGACAAAATCTCCAAGGCGTAACTGGATAGCTCTGGCCATTTTTCTAGATTTGAAGCCCAAAAGGAGCAAGGCTCCATTTGCAAAGTCATGGCATCGATGTTCATTTGGAGATACTCCTGTATCATCCTCTCCAGCCGTTGACTATGTGTCAGACTTGTTGTCTCTGGTGGCCTTGCAAAGGAGGGTCTAAAAAAATTATGAAAAGATTCCATAAAATTGCTGTTACCAGCACCAGATACGGTCCTACTGGTACGGGTAGACTGTTGAAGATGACGAGACCGTCCCATGTTTGTCAAGTTACAACTGGGAGATTCACTCCCTGCACCTGCACGGTTGTTTGGTGGAAAAGCCGATCTAAGATCGAGTAACAGCTTCTGCTGATACTCCTGCATACGTGCGTCCCTTTCTATGGCTGGAATTATGTCACAAAATTTGGACTTGTACCGGGGATCTAATAGTGTGGCAAGCCAGTAGTCATCATCACTTCTAATTTTGACAATACGAGGGTCATGTTGGAGGTAGTGCAACAAGAAGGCACTCATGTGTCTTGCGCAGCCATGTGGACCAAGTCCACGCTGTGTTTGTGGCATAGAGGTGCTAACCGTTCTTTCTTCCTCTGACATCTCCCCCCAACCTCTTTCAACTGAAATTTGACCAAGGTCTCCCTCATCTGCTGAGTCTTCCATGTCCATGGACAGTTCGTCCTCCATTTCTTCATGTTCTCCTGCACCTTCCTCAACATCTCGCCTGCTACCATGCGCCCTTGTTGATCCCTGTCCCCCATGGTCCCATGCCTGGCGCCTTGGTGATGATGAACGTCTGGACCTTGGTGATGTTGTTGTGTCTTGCGCATATGAATCCTCCTGTAGTTCATCCCCTTCCTGTTGTCCCACCCCCTGACTCCGAATAGTGTTTAGCGTGTGCTCCAGCATGTAAATGACTGGAATCGTCATGCTGATAATGGCATTGTCAGCGCTAAACATATTCGTCGCCATGTCGAAACTGTGCAGAAGGGTGCATATGTCTGCACAGTCGCTGTAACATGTGGAGAGTTGAATTCCAGCGTATCGCCACATCGCATTTCAGGCGATGAACCGGCAGGCCGAAAGACTTCTGGAGCGATGCAAGTCGCTCAGCTGCGGCGCTTGAACGGCGGAAGTGAGCAGACAGTTTTCGTGCCCTGTTCAGAAGGCCATCTAGGCCGGGATATTGTGTTAAAAATTGCTGGACGACAAGGTTCAACACGTGAGCCATACAAGGTACGTGTGTCACCTTGCCCAGGCGAAGGGCCGCACCCAGGTTTGCAGCATTGTCGCACACAGCCTTACCAGGCTGCAGGTTGAGTGGAGACAACCATTTATTAAACTCGGACCGCAGAGCTGACCACAACTCCTCAGCTGTGTGACTCTTATTCCCAAGACATGTCAAGCTAAAGACCGCCTGATGCCGTTGCGCTCTGCTGCCAGCATAGTAATGAGGGGTACGTGATTCCTTCTGTGCAGTGAGAACGCTGGTGGCCTGACCAGGCAGGCTTGGGGCGGAGGTGGAGGAGCCAGATGAGGTGGAGGATGCAGAAGCAGTGGCGGAACTTGGACAGACAGAGGATTGACACACAAGTCGTGGGGACGGCAAGACTTGTGCAGCAGACCCTTCACCATCTATCACCATAGTTACCCAGTGACCAGTCAGCGACATGTAACGTCCCTGTCCATGCTTACTGGTCCAAGTATCGGTGGTGAAATGCACCCGTTGACACACAGAGTTTCTCAAGGAAGCGGTGATGTTGTGTGCGACATGCTGGTGTAGCGCGGGCACACCTTTCTTAGAGAAGTAGTGGCGACTAGGCATCTGGTACTGGGGCACAGCGACAGACATAAGGTCTCTAAAATCCTGTGTGTCCACTAGGCGGAAAGGCAGTATTTCGTTAGCCAACAGCTTACAGAGGGATAGAGTCAACCTCTTAGCTTTGTCATGGGTCGCAGGAAGTGGCCTTTTATTTGACCACATCTGAGGGACAGATCTGGCTGCTGTGTGTAGACGGTGTTGAGTAGGGTGTCCCTGGAAAAATGCAGGTTTGTGAGGAAAGTGCAGGCGGAGACATGATGTTGCCTTCATCCAACGTTGGTGCTATCGATGTCTGAGAGAGCTGTACACACTCACTTGTTTCCCCTTCCAAACCAACTGACGACCTACCAAGCAAACTGCCTGTTGCGGTTACAGTGGTGGAAGTTGTGGGTGGAAAAACAGGTGTGACAGCTGTCCCCACAGTCCTAGAAGATGACGAGCGCGCGGATGCACTGGAAGGGGCAGGCGGTGGATGGTTCGCTCCGCTAGGCCGCATTGCAGCACGGTGAGCTTCCCACTGGGCCATATGATATTTATTCATGTGACGACTCATGGAAGAAGTTGTCAAACTGCTGAGGTTTTGACCTCTACTAAGAGAACCATGACAAATTTTACAGATCACATAATTTGGGCGATCTTTTTCTATGTCAAAAAAGGACCAGGCTAGGCAAGGCTTAGAGGCCATGCGACCTGTTGATCCACCCCGAATAATGCTCAGAGGCAGAGTGGTGACTGAGGATGCAGTTGTAGACGTGCTACCAGTACTCCGACTGTGTCGAGGAAGGCGCAAGGTAACTTCGTCATCAGTTGACTCCTCCTCCACCACCTCTGTTGACCTCCTCAAGTGCCTGACTGTGGGTTGACAGTAGGTGGGATCTAGAACTTCATCATCAGTTGTTGTGTTTGCACTCCCCTCCCCCTCAGACCGAGCCTCTTCTTGCCCTGACCGAATATTTAAGTTGTCATCCCAATCGGGTATCTGCGTCTCATCTTCATCAGTATGTTCCTCATTGTCTATAACCACAGGTGTTACAGTTTGTGACAAAGGGTCAACATTATGCTCAGAAACTTGGTCCTCACGGCCTGAATCAGAGTCACAAAGGTTCTGGGCATCACTGCAGACCATTTCCTGTTCTGTACTCACTGTAGCTTGGGAGCAGACCTCTGATTCCCAGGCTATAGTGTGACTGAACAGCTCTGCAGACTCAGCCATCTCAGTTCCACCATACTGTGCAGGGCTGATGGAGACTTCAGAGCTGGGAGAAAGCAAGTTTGATTGGGATGACAACTCAGAGGACTGGTGTTTTTTGGATGCGGTACTTGAAGTGGCTGAGAGGGCACTTGTTGGACCACTTGAGATCCATTCAAGCATTTTCCTTTTTTGGCCATCATCTACCTTTGTTCCTGTTGTTCGTGTCCGTAAAAAAGGGAGCACATCGGATTGTCCACGGTAAGTAGTAGACATCTTACTTTTGCTGGTAGATGGTCTATCTTCAGCAGATGATAATGGAGCTTTGCCACCTTCCCCACGGACAAAACCTTTTTTGCCTTTTCCACCACGCCTCTTCCCCTTTCCACCAGCATCTGTCATTTTGCCACTCATGTTGATTGCGACAAGATTGTGCACTGAAAATGTGGTAGTAAAAATTGAGAGGTGGTGTAGATTGCAGTGGTGGTCTAGCTTTATTAACAGCAGAATAATAAAGAATAAATATCCCTGACAATGCAACTACGGCCCTTAAACTGGCAGCAAAAATTGCTAGTATAATGGCTTAGTTATAATGAGTTGGAGTGTGCAATGCAGGTAGAGGTGCTGCAAATGTCTTTGCACTAGTGTGACTAGACAACAGTCCAATAGCCACGTTTAGGATGCCACTAGGTACACTGAGTGTTTGCTAGTATAATGGCTTAGTTATAATGAGTTGGAGTGTGCAATGCAGGTAGAGGTGCTGCAAATGTCTTTGCACTAGTGTGACTAGACAACAGTCCAATAGCCACGTTTAGGATGCCACTAGGTACACTGAGTGTTTGCTAGTATAATGGCTTAGTTATAATGAGTTGGAGTGTGCAATGCAGGTAGAGGTGCTGCAAATGTCTTTGCACTAGTGTGACTAGACAACAGTCCAATAGCCACGTTTAGGATGCCACTAGGTACACTGAGTGTTTGGTAGTATAATGGCTTAGTTATAATGAGTTGGAGTGTGCAATGCAGGCAGAGGTGCTGCAAATTTCTTTGCACTAGTGGGACTATAGCAAAGTCCAATAGCCACGTTTATGATGCCACTAGGTACACTGAGTGTTTGCTAGTATAATGGCTTAGTTATGAGTTGGAGTGTGCAATGCAGGTAGAGGTGCTGCAAATGTCTTTGCACTAGTGTGACTAGACAACAGTCCAATAGCCACGTTTAGGATGCCACTAGGTACACTGAGTGTTTGCTAGTATAATGGCTTAGTTATAATGAGTTGGAGTGTGCAATGCAGGTAGAGGTGCTGCAAATGTCTTTGCACTAGTGTGACTAGACAACAGTCCAATAGCCACGTTTAGGATGCCACTAGGTACACTGAGTGTTTGCTAGTATAATGGCTTAGTAATAATGAGTTGGAGTGTGCAATGCAGGCAGAGGTGCTGCAAATATCTTTGCACTAGTGGGACTATAGCAAAGTCCAATAGCCACGTTTAGGATGCCACTAGGTACACTGAGTGTTTGCTAGTATAATGGCTTAGTTATAATGAGTTGGAGTGTGCAATGCAGGCAGAGGTGCTGCAAATGTCTTTGCACTAGTGGGACTATAGCAAAGTCCAATAGCCACGTTTAGGATGCCACTAGGTACACTGAGTGTTTGCTAGTATAATGGCTTAGTTATAATGAGTTGGAGTGTGCAATGCAGGCAGAGGTGCTGCAAATGTCTTTGCACTAGTGGGACTATAGCAAAGTCCAATAGCCACGTTTAGGATGCCACTAGGTACACTGAGTGTTTGCTAGTATAATGGCTTAGTTATAATGAGTTGGAGTGTGCAATGCAGGCAGAGGTGCTGCAAATGTCTTTGCACTAGTGTGACTAGACAACAGTCCAATAGCCACGTTTAGGATGCCACTAGGTACACTGAGTGTTTGCTAGTATAATGGCTTAGTTATAATGAGTTGGAGTGTGCAATGCAGGCAGAGGTGCTGCAAATGTCTTTGCACTAGTGGGACTATAGCAAAGTCCAATAGCCACGTTTAGGATGCCACTAGGTACACTGAGTGTTTGCTAGTATAATGGCTTAGTTATAATGAGTTGGAGTGTGCAGAGGACAGGAGGGTACAGTGCCAGGGTTGTGGGTCTCTGGGTAGAGGAATGGAAGCCTGCCTTTCTATTCCCTCCTAATGGGGAAATGCAGCGACGAAATCCCTGACCTTTGCTACACAGACGCTGTCGCTGTTTTCAGGACCTGTCACCTTAACTCTGACCCTGCCGGTACGAGCCCTTAAAAGGACTGATGGAAAGTGCTATCCCTATGCTGTCCAGCGCTGTTTATGGAGCGCATACAGCTGTATCAGCGATAGGACTCAGGACGGAGCTGCGCCAGTGATGTCTGACACCAAGGACGCAGAAGAGATAATGGCGTCCTGGACGAAAATGTCCGGTTTTATAATGCAGGGACATGTGACATGGACATCCTATCACACATGCCATTGCTTCTCTGGCTAAAAGTCCACTTAGCTGTGTGTGTGTCTGGGATTGGCTGACATGCTGGCCCGCCCCACAAAACGCGCGCGCTTAGGGAAGGAAGACAAGGAAAAAAAAAAAAAATGGCGATCGCCATTATACAAACAGCAGTGATCTGAAGGCGCTGTTCATGCACACTATACACTGAAATGTCATAATAGTGTGAGTCACAGAGTGACTTACACTATTACAGCGGAAAGCCAGCTAGGAATTAGCTGTTTTTTTGCTGCTAGAACCGTTCTCGAACGTTTCTAGAACTATCGAGCTTTTGCAAAAAGCTCGAGTTCTAGTTCGATCTAGAACAGGCCCCAAAATCACTCGAGCCTAGAACTGGAGAATCGCGAACCGCGCACAACACTACTGCTAACCCCCGCTGCTTGGTGTTACCTTCACTGTCAATGGAAAAGCCCTTTTTTTAATTTTTTTTGCCAAAAACTAAAAAAAAAAATGATGTGGGCTTCTCCCTATTTTTGTATGTTAGCCAGGTACAACAGGCAGTTATGGGCTGCCCCCAAACCCCAGGTGCCTATTTGTACCCGGCTGGGTACCAAAAATATAAAAATATTGTGAAGCCCTTTTTTTAATTATTTCATGAATTTCATAAAATAATTTAAAAAAAAATGAAGTGGGCTTCGCCCAATTTTTGCGTCTAGACAGGTGACAGTAAGCAGCTGGGGATTGGAATCTGCAGAGCAGGGTGGCCCAAGCTTCTGCCCCTCCCCCCACTGTGAATTGCAATCTGCAGCTGCCCCAGAAAATGGCGCTTTCATAGAAGTGCCATCTTCTGGCACTGTATTCAACTCTCCAGCGGCCCTGGTGCCGGGTGGCATGCTGGATAATACGGGGTTAATACCAGCTTTGTTTTACCAGCTGGTATAAAGCCTGAGATTCTTAATGTCAGGCCAAGTTTGACCCAGCCATTAAGAATCTCCAATAAAGGGTTAAAAAAAGACATCACACAGAGAAAAAATACTTTATTAGAAATAAATACACAGACACACTTAGGGATGCCATCTTTATTACTCCCTCTCACCCCTCCATGATCCTGGTCTTCTGTCTGAGAGAGAGAGATTTCTGTACTGACCATGCCAGGCTGCTTTTTGGGCATGCTCAGTACAGAAAACAGGATCCTGTCTATCAGGATACGGCGACTTCCGATACAGCAGGATCCAGCTCATTGAAATACATTGCAGGTACCGCCGCATTCTAATGGATCCAGTGATATGCAGTATTTTGCCCGAGGAAAAAAACGCTGCAAGTAGCGTTTTTGAAAAAAGGTAAAATACCGCAAAGCAACAGATCCAGTGTGTGCTGCACACAACCGCATGTGACTGCATATTGCCACGATTCCATTGCAAATTAATTCCAATGATAATGCATTGGTAAAGGAACCAGCTTCGCGGCAAAAAATCAATTTGTGCTGCAGTTAAAACGCTGATGTGAAAGTAGCCTTACATGTGGACATTCCCTGCATTCCTTGCATACCAGGGCAGGGTGTAGAGGACAGGAAGCGGCAGCCATCTTTGATCTGTGTCACGTGTATGTATCTGAACAAACTAGGTAAGGTAAAATAATACTTTTCATCGGTTATTTCCCACAATCCCCTATGTCTCGAAGTTAATTAAGTATTTGATCCAATGGCCATCCTCAACACAGGGTCACAGGAGGCAGAAGCTGGCTCTGGGGCTAATACATATGCCCGCTGCTTAAGGAGATGCATAGTCACTGCTCTCCATGCCCATAATCCCACCCACCTATTTCCACTGAGAGGTGGGTGAGGAGAGCAATGAATATTCATTCTCTTTAATTGCAGCATACTGATCACCCAGTCACCGGCTTCCTGCAGATGCTGCCAGGCGATGGTGTGCTGCTATTAAAGAGAATCATTTTACTGCTCTCCAACCCACCAGGAAATCAGTGGATCCCTCGCTGGGTCCCTGACTCAGACAGTGTCTCCTCCAGCATATCGCACATATGCTGTATTTTCAATTTAACCTCCGCCCCTCCCCATCCATTAGAAGAGGGGAGAAAAGTTAAGCGTTGCTTATCCTCCTAAGCACAGCCATCCCCTGCACTGCACTCACTGCTCCCAGAGCCTCACAGTAGTAAACCCCACCCACTGGCACAGACCTGCTATGGAGTCTCGGGCCTGAGCAATGAGTGCTGCAGAAATATAAGAAACTTCCAAGGAGATGGAGTCCCTCCCTCCTGCACCGCCATAGCTCTGTAGTCGGTACTAGCAGAGGGTGGAGGCTACAGAGGAACACGATGCTACCTGAGGTGAGTACTGGAGCTCCCTGAATGATGTCTCTAACCCCACTACCCTCTTCTATCCTCCTATTTGCCCCTCGCAGATGCACTCTCCTGCCCCCTGTGGCGCCCCAGGACCTGGTCGCCACAACAGCATTGCCCCTCTAAAGGGTTAATGCTGAGCCTGGAGGTAATTGGGGGAATCATTGGCCAGTAAGTTCAACATCCAACACAGTTTCTCCTTCAGGCCAGCAGAGGGAGCTCTGAACCTGGAGTTCCAGGGAGCATTCCTCAAGTCTGGCCTGAGGGAGGAGTTAGAGTTCAGTCTGGGTAGAGAGAGCAGAGAGTGCACACGCAGAGTGGTGCTGTCCTGTGGAACTTGGGCCTGGAGCTGGAATAGCTTGGCCCTGTGAAGCAGGGTTTGCAGAGAGGCACAGAAGAGACTTGGACATCGGAGTCTGTGGCCACCAGGGCTTAAAATATTCCTTGGTAGCCGAGTCCGGAGGGCAGGAGAGCTGCAAGCCCCCTGGCCCATAAGCAATCTGAAGGTACAGCTGCATCCAAAGGGCCCGGTGTGGACTCCAGTAGAGAAGCACCCGAGAGGGCCTGCGCAGCCTACCATACAGAAAAAGGGACGAACTACTGGTCCAGGCAGCAAGAGGGCCATTGCTAAATTCAGAGTGCAGGGTCCTGTAGAAGAAAAGAAAGAGCAGGGAGTAGGCCTCACACTCAACTGGCCAAAGAGATCACCCCCAGGCACTTCCAGGCCGGCCGGACCATCTTTACCACCTGTGACGGTCTCCCAGGACTAAACTGTTGCCAAGTAAAAGAGGAGAAGGTAAAGAGACTACTGTTTGTGCCTGTTTCTTTCACTGCCCTGTCGGCCCTGCACCGTATTATTCACACAACATCACCAGAGACTTCCATCACACCATAGACTCTTACGAGCACCAACTGTTGCCCCGGGGCACCGCTCCACCTGTGGGGAGCAGGACCACCCAAGCTGCCATATCACCAGCCCCGGAGGCCTCATACAGCAGCGGCGGCTTAATAGCCGCTAACCACAGGTGGCGTCACGACAACCATAAACTCTATTCACCCCCAAGTCACCAGCCATATTTAATTGACACCCACCAGGGTCACGGAGTCGGGCCCCGCCACCACTGACGACCCTCGGACTAGTCCGGCCCGGCACCGGGTGTCCCATAGCCCTGGGGTGGGCGAGTCACCCCCTTCACCACTGCCCTATAGCTGATGATGTAACATGCCTTATTGCTGTCCTGTGATGGTAACAAGGTGTCAACATCTTCATGGAGTTTGCTGTCAGAGTTCCAACTTTCTTATTTTTTTGTATACAGTGTGTACAAAAAATGCTCACATATACAGTATAAAAAATAAATATAGTGTATATGTCTGCATTTGTGTGAATAAGTGAATGTGTACATGTGCAACATTTTTAGTGATAAAATTTAGACATTAAAAAGTACAATTAATACTAAAGTGTCAGCACAAACTCTTAAAAATGCCAAAACCTGTACCATAAAAAAACAACTACCATATTTACCGTATATGCAAAATGAGTACAACTATAATGTTATTTATAGCACATAAATAATGTACCACAAAAAGAAAAAAATGGATGGGGCTATATACCAGGATGGGGGACAAAGATACAGACATGGGATGGGAAAGTTGGGTGCTGAGGGAAAGAGTCTCTTTCCCTCAGCACCCAGCTTTCCCATGTCTTGCTATACATCTTGTCCTCAACACCCAGCTTCCCTATGCTCTGCTATACATCTTTCCCTCAGAACACAGCTTTCCCATGCACTGCTATACATCTTTCTTTCAGCGCCCAAATTTCCCATGTACTGCTATACATCTTTCACTCAGTACCCAGCTTTTCCATGCTCTTATATCCACCTTTCCCTCAGTACCCAGATTTCCTATGTTCAGCTTTCCATTTTGTCCTCAGCACTAATCTTTCCCATGCCCTGCTATGTATCTTTCCCTCAGCACCCAGCTTTCCATGCTCTGCTATACATCTTTTCCTGAGCACCCAACTATCCCATGCTCTGCTATACATCTTTCCTTCAGCACCCAGCTTTTCCATGCTCTAGTATCAAGGGCAAGCTGGGTGCTGAGGGAAAGATGTATAGCAGAGCATGGTAAAGCTGGCTGCTGAGGACAAGATGTATATCAAAACAAAGGAAAGCTGTGTGCTTAGGGAAAGATGAATATCATAGCATGGGCAAGCTGGGTGCTGAGGGAAAGAGCCAAGTACCCTGAGGTGAAAGGGGATGGAAGGGCCCAAGTCCAAATTTTGGAGTGGGGTCCAGCAAACTCTGGTTACTCCACTGCTTCAGTCACATCATTATTGTGGGAACAACACTTGAACATTGTAGACACTTTACTTCAAAAGACACTTCTACCACAGACTGCTCCTTGTCTCTTGGCACTACTGCTGCTCTTACACTGTCCTTTCCTTCACTTGCTGACACCACGGGTCCACCCAGTCAAGTCATAACCTCCTGTAAGGCAATGGTCGAGCCCAGCCCTGAAAGCCCCCGTTCCTACTAACAGTTCTTCCCGACCTGCACTGCCGGCGGACCATGTTCGTTCACTTAACTTCTCTGTAACGACCTGTTTCCCTAAAGGCTACTTTACACACTGCGATATCGGTCCCGATATCGCTAGTGTGGGTACCCGCCCCATCTGTTGCGCGACACGGGCAAATCGCTGCCCGTGTCGCACAACAGCCGTCACACATACTTACCTGTCCGGCGACGTCGCTGTGACGGACGAACCGCCTCCTTTCTAAGCGTCACTGAACCGCCGCCCAATAGCAGCGGAGGGGCGGAGATGAGCGGGACGTAACATCCCGCCCACCTCCTTCCTTCCGCATAGCGGCCGGGAGGCAGGTAAGGGGAGCTTCCTCGTTCCTGCGGCGTCACACATAGCGATGTGTGCTGCCGCAGGAACGAGGAACAACTTCGTTACTGCTGCAGTAACGATTTTTAAGAATGGACCCCCATGTTGCCGATTAGCGATTTTGCACGTTTTTGCAACGATGCAAAATCGCTTATCGGAGTCACACGCAGCAACATCGCTAATGCGGCCGGATGTGCGTCACAAATTCCGTGACCCCAACGACTCCGCATTAGCGATGTCGCAGCGTGTAAAGCCCGCTTTAGTCTATATCAGCCTTCCGTTATAGCATACCTCCCATCCGACTTGGATTCAGCGGGACTGTCCCGAATTGAGGGAAGGTGTTTTAGCTTCTCTGTGAGGACCTGTTCCCCTAAGGCCTCTTTCACATGTCAGTATTTTGCATCAGTGTTTCATCAGTATTTCAATGCCAAAACCAGGAGAGTCTCCAAAACACAGAACAGGTGTCAGTCTTTCAATTATAGTTTTTCTCTGTAAGTTCCATTTCTGGTTTTGACATCCAAATACTGATGAGGCACTGACAAAACACTGATGTGTGAAAGAGGCCTGAAGAGTGCTTTACACGCTGCGATATCGCTAACGATATATCGGCTGGGTCACGGTGGTTGTGACACACAACCGGCGCCGTTAGCGACATTGCAGCGTGTGACAGCTAGGAGCAACGATCAACGATCGGAAAAACGGAAAAAATCATTGATCGTTGCCATGTCGCTGCTTTTCCAAATGTCGTTGCTGTTACATGCCGCTGGTTGTTCCTCGTTTCTGCGGCATCACACATCGCTATGTGTGACACCGCAGGAACGCCGACCATCTCCTTACCTGGGTCCACAGTCAATGAGGAAGGAAAGAGGTGGGCGGCATGTTCTGGCCGCTCATCTCCGCCCCTCCTCCGCTATTGGGCGGCCGCTTAGTAACGCCGTAGTGACGCCGAACGCAGCTCCCCCTTGAAGGAGGGATTGTTCGGCAGTCACAGCGACGTCGATGAACAGGTATGTGCATGTGACGCTGCCATAGCGATAATGTTCGCTACGGCAGCGATCACCATATGTTGCATGAACGACGGGGGCGGGTGCTATTGCGCACGACATCGCTAGCAACCGCTAGTGATGTTGCAGCGTGTAAAGCACCCTTAAGTCTATAACAGCCTTCCACTATAGCATACCTCCCAACCGTTCTGGATTCAACTGTCCCGATTTTAGGGCTCTCTTCCGCAGTCCTGTTCACTGCTTTTGTCCTGGCTCCTCACCTCAGTGCAGTGAATAAAATCACTAAGTAAAGAGCAGTGAAGTGCATAAATTAAGTTCTCAGCTGATCTGGTTTATGATGCCAGGCAGACCTTGCACTCATAAACTCTTTATCCATAGGCAGCAGCTCTACCATTGAGCCTGTACAGAGAGGCATAGAAGGACTTGGTAATCTTGACCTTGAGGCAGAGAATCCAGAAGCAGATTATTCAGTTACATAGAGAGATATTAAATACTGCATGTCTATGTAGCTGAAGGAAAAGTTAGACTCTTTTGTTCCCATAAAACTACTATAAAGAAATGAGAAAAAAAAACAAATCTATATAGATAAAAGTCTTTATTTTCACCTCAATTAGAATCAAACCAGCAACCTTCAAACATGTTCCAGCAGCCCTCCTAGCTGTTGAGCCACCAGCTTTGATTATGGTGTGGCGCCCCTGACCTGGTCAGGCACCACTGAGTACTGCACCCATGCTGGGGACAGTACAATACAGGTAATCCAGAAGGCTGACCGGGGTGTGGAACACAGGCGCATAGTGATCAGGTCTCACACATGTACCCATGAGAGGACCCCTGGGGATCCCAGGAGGGGGAAAAGCCTTCACCTTCACTGGAATAGTGGAGGGGGCCAAAAGCCTCCATCTCCTCTCAAGGGGTGTGGTAAGAGAGTCTGGTTGCTAGGTGGCGTAGGCAGGCACAAAAGGGAAAAGAGAAGGAGGAGTAAACGGTCTAGAGTCTGCACAGAGTGGGAAGTAAGGAGACTGCTAGGGAGTACCAGGCCCAAACGGGCGGCAGATCCCGGAGCGGGGATAGATCCACCTTTCCTTGCTAAACCTGCCGGTGTGGGGCCCTCAAAGCCCACACCACAACACCTAAAAGCCGCAGCCACGTAGCCACAGTTAGGGCCCATAGTTCACAGGAGGCAAGCAGCTGGAGTGATCTGGCCCAGGCAACAAGCAAACGGCAAACGAAGGGGAGAGAGGCTTCAGCAACTTCCCTGGGTGACCCCCATAGGGACTAAAAGTCGGGGTTACCCCAAACCACCAAGGGCTAAGGAAGGCGAGTTGGTAGTCACCATCAGAAGTCAGCCTGAAGGATACCTGGTTCCCGCCTGGTTCATCCCAGCTACGCCCGGGTTACTCACTCTGCCACCTGAAGTGAGTAAAAACCCTGAAAGACATTCTGCCTGTGTGGAGTTATTCTGCGCCTTGTGGTTCTACACACCTACACAGGGCCCTGGGGCTTGCCTCACTCTCAGGAGGCTATTCCAACTAACTGCACTCACCATCAGCCCCAGGCGTCCCTCAACCTGCAGTGGCGGTCCCTACTGGCCGCAATACTGAGAGTGGCGTCACGACAAGAAGAAGATCTCCTACCTGTGACAGGATCCAGCCGAGTGGAGTCCCTGAAGGTAATGCACCGACACTACACCTGTGGGGCTTCACAATGGCAGTGGGAGATTTTATATAGATGAACCTACATTACAGCCTCTGATTACACAGGGCACAGAGCTCCATTGTACAGTGCAGAGCATCTCTATGTCCTGTATTCTAGAGGGAGAAAAAAAAAGATTTTTTTTTTCTTCTATTTAGAACAATTAGAACAATGTAATATTTATTGCACTTTTTTATAAAATAATAAACATCACAAATCAGCAAATAACATGCACATATTTGGTGTCCCCGTAGTCGTAACGACCTGGACAACATAGCAATCGGATTATTTATGGGGATCGGTAAATGGCGTAAAAACTTAGCGCAACTGATTATTTTTCTCTATTAAACCCATAAAAAGTGTAATAAAAATGTATCCCTGAGGCCGTGTTCACACGTAGCATAAATGCTGTATTTGCTTTTGCAGGTGTCCGCACCTCAAAAACGCAATAACAATCTTCTCTGATCATTGCGTGTTTGCTGCGTTTTTTATGCATTTTCCCAGATATTTGATACGTTTGTTGCAGATGTGAATTCGGGGTTTTAATGTTTTAATAGTACAGAAAAGCTTTGATAATGCGTTTTTTTTCAGGCTCCACACAGAAGCTTATAAATAAAGAAAACATCAAAACCGCAGAGTTCAGCAGTGTCTTTAGACGCACCGAGTGCAGAGATTTCATTAAATCACATACCCTTTGCTTAGACATTTAGTCCGTGTTCACATGTCGCATAAATGTTGCATTTTTTTTCTGCTGCTTTTTTGCACATATATTCTGCTGTGTTTAATTGTCCAAGCAAAGTGGATGTGATTTCATGTATAGACGCTGCTGAACTCTGTGATTTTGCTGCTTTTTTTTTCTCTAGAGGTTTCTATGTGGAGCTTAAAAAAACACAGGAAAAAAACTATTTTAGTGCAGAATCCAAGCTTTTCTGTACTATAAAAATAATTAAAAACGCAGCTTCACATCTGCACCAAAAATGTATTAAATAATGGAGAACAGGCATAAAAATGCTGCAAAAATTGAATAATCAGAGGAGATTATTATTATGTATTCTGGTGTGGACAGCGGCAAAAACAAAAATCACCAGAGTTATGCAACAAGTGAACACGGCCTTACAGACACAAAAAAGTAATGTCATAAAGTGATAATTATAGAAATATAAAAAAGTTCTGGCTAATATGAATAACTAATTGAACAGTTCAGGGCATCTGCTGAACGCCCCTTAAAGCAAAAGGATGTGGCTAGGGACGTGGCCAAAATTTGCTGCTGCACGCGCCGGAGAGTTTGTCCTACTTTCCCTTCTTCAAAAGTTGGGAGGTTTGGCCATAGGACTAGTACTGCTGGACACAGATGCAACCCAGAATGCCCTGGGGCTGGTACTCACTATGGTGGATGGAGAACTTCGCTGTTCCATCCTACTTTACAGTTTCTGTTTCTGGTTTTGGGCCTTGCCTCGTACACCCGTTCTTGGATATAGCTATTTGCTGGCTTGCACACTTCCAATTTTCTCTGGACTTTTCTTAACACTACTCTTTGCCTATTTACACCTTGTTTCTGCCTCTATATATTCTCATTAACCCCTGACGGTGTTTTTAACTATTCTCTGTCTGGCTACTCCTATCACTAGGCAACCTTTAATATCTTGCCAAGAAGTAGTACCTGAAACCGCCACTAAGTGGCCACATGTGCAACATAAGCATAATACATCCACAATATGTACAGTATTCTCTACTAGTGATGAGCGAGCATGCTTGTCACTACTCGGTACTCGCACGAGTATCACTGTACTCGGGCTGCTCGGCGGGGACCGAGTAATCTCGCGATACTCGTGCTTTACTCGTGGTCTTCATTTCTGCATGTTGGCGCTCTTTTGAGAGCCAGCCCTCATGCAGGGATTGGCTGGCAGACCACTGCAATGCCACAGCCCTGTTAGTTGTGGAATTGCAGTGATTGGCCGGCCTGCACAGCGTGACCGAGCCTTTATATCGGCCGGCGCGCTGTGCTCTGCTCACAGCTATTCTGACAGTGAGTGTAGGGAGAGTGTCGCTGATTCAGGGAAAGCTTTGCGGCCCTTTATAGCTTTTTCAGTTGCAGGGCTGCAAACAGTGTGACCAAAAGTCCTTCTCAGGACTATTCTAGTTGTATACAGGCAGGCAGGGTATAGCCAGGTCGGAGTACAGTAGCAGAGTCCTTCTCAGGACTATTGTTGCTATATACAGGCAGGGTATAGCCAGGTCTGAATACAGGCTAGTGACCAAAAGAGTCCTTGTCAGGACTATTGTAGCAGTATACAGGCAGGCAGGCAGGCAGGGTAGTGGTGACCGTATACCAGCCTTCATATCTGGGGCTGGTGTACACAGTGTAAAACAGTCCAGATAGTGTCTGACTTGTCTGTACTGTAATTGTCGCTCCCCAAAAAAACCTGTTAGTAGGTTATTATTGCGTCCGTGCTTGGTTTTTAAAACCGCACGTGTGTGCCTGTTGGTGGCAGCGTACAGGTGCACTGGTGTGCGTTTACCAAACTATTATATAACGCACAAGTGTAGTGTATAATACACGTCAGTCAGCAGTGGCTGATAGTGTCAGAGTTCTTAATTTTTGCTCCTAAAACCTGTGTTAGGTTATTATTGCGTCCGTGCTTGGTTTTTAAAACCGCACGTGTGTGCCTGTTGGTGGCAGCGTACAGGTGCACTGGTGTGCGTTTACCAAACTATTATATAACGCACAAGTGTAGTGTATAATACACGTCAGTCAGCAGTGGCTGATAGTGTCAGAGTTCTTAATTTTTGCTCCTAAAACCTGTGTTAGGTTATTATTGCGTCCGTGCTTGGTTTTTAAAACCGCACGTGTGTGCCTGTTGGTGGCAGCGTACAGGTGCACTGGTGTGCAATTTCCAGAAACTTTGATATAACGCACAAGTAGTGAATATACACGTCAGCAGTGCACAGCATTGCAAAATGCGCAAGGGCATTGGCAAGGAACAAGGAAGTGGACGTGATGGTGGTGCAGGCAGAGGCCGAGGTCGTGGGCAAGCTCTAATTTCGCCACAACAAAGGGCCACATCTAGTCGCTCGCACGTCCTGTCCCAAATTCTTGGGGACCGCAGCAGTACACCGCTCTTGAACCAAGACCAGTGTCAACAGGTTGTTAGTTGGATAGCGGATAATGCTTCCAGTCAGATTGGCACCACCACAAACACTCTGTCTTCCACACGGTCAAGTGTCAGTAGCCGTGATACTGCACCGCACATTTCTGAACCTGATCCTCCTTCCTACCACCAGGCTGAGTACACGTCCTCCTCGGACATTAATGATCCCACACTTGGACACTCGGAAGAGCTGTTCACGTTTCCATTCACACATTCTGGCCTCTCGCCAGCTCATATTGAAGTGGGTCATGAGGAGATCGTCTGTACAGATAGCCAAATATTTGAGCAGCCACGTTCTCACGAAGTTGGCAACGTGTCTCAACAAGTGGTGGACGATGATGAGACACAATTGTCAGCAAGTCAGGAGGAGGAGCAGGGTGCGGAAGAGGAAGACGACGTGGTGGATGATCCAGTAACTGACCCAACCTGGCAGGAGGATATGCAGAGCGAGGACAGCAGTGCACAGGGGGAGGGAGGCGTAGCATCACAACAGGCAGTAAGAAGCAGGGTGGTGGTCCCAGGCAGAAGTCAGGCAACCGTTCCCCGTAACAACACGACGACACAAGGTGCCTGTACAAATGTTAGGTCTTCACGAGTCTGGCAGTTTTTTAAGTTGGATCCAGATGATTCAAAAAAGGCCATTTGCAACACCTGCCGTGCCAGCATCAGCAGGGGTACCAAAACTAGCAGCCTGACCACCACCAGCATGATCAGGCACATGTCAGCCAAGCACCCGACTTTGTGGGAAGTACAACAGAGTCGAGGAGCAGTGCTTGCTGATGTCACTGCTACGTCTTCGCTGGTTGTGCATGCGAGCCAATCCTCTGTCCATGCTGCCTGCGAACAAGCCTCCTCCACTCCTGCACCTGCAGTTGCCTACGCAGAAAGAACACCATCATCAAGCACGTCCTTGTCCCAGCGCAGCGTTCAGTTATCCATTCAGCAAACCTTTGAACGCAGGCGCAAATACACTGCCAACACCCCACATGCCACAGTTCTAAATGCTAACATTTCGCGACTGCTTGCGCTGGAAATGTTGCCTTTTAGGCTGGTGGAGACAGAAGCATTCCGTGACCTGATGGCGGCAGCTGTCCCACGTTACTCGGTCCCCAGCCGCCACTATTTCTCCCGGTGTGCCGTCCCCGCGTTGCATAACCACGTGTCACAAAACATCACACGTGCCCTGAACAACGCTGTTTCACCCAAAGTCCACCTAACCACAGACACGTGGACAAGTGCTTGTGGGCAAGGCCGCTACATCTCGTTGACGGCACACTGGGTTAATATTGTGGAAGCTGGGACCCAGTCTGAGCGAGGGACGGAACACGTCCTTCCCACACCAAGGTTTGCAGGCCCTACCTCAGTCAGTGTTTCACCCACACTCTACAGCTCCGGAATGTCATGCTCTTCAGCCTCCTCCTCCTCCTGCGCATCCTCATCCACTGTGCCCTCCACACCAGTCACAAGCTGGAAGCACTGCAGCACTGCCTCGGCGAAGCGGCAACAGGCTGTGCTGAAGCTAATCTGCATAGGTGACAAACCCCACAATGCAGAAGAGCTGTGGACAGCTCTGAAACAGCAGGCAGATCACTGGCTCACACCTCTGAACCTAAAGCCAGGAAAGGTCGTTTGTGACAATGGCCGGAACCTGGTGGCGGCTTTGAGGCGAGGCCAGCTGACACATGTTCCATGCGTGGCCCATGTGCTCAACCTCGTGGTTCAGCGGTTTATAAAGTCATACCCAGAGCTGTCTGATCTGCTGGTAAAAGTTCGCCGCCTGTCTGCACATTTTCGAAAGTCACCTACTGCTTCAGCCGGCCTTGCCGGCTTTCAGCGCCGTTTGCATCTTCCGGCTCACAGACTGGTGTGTGATGTCCCCACGCGTTGGAATTCAACTCTGCACATGTTGGTCAGGATATGTGAGCAGAAGAGGGCAGTTGTTGAGTACCTGCATCACCTAAGCCGTCGGGAAATGGGTCAAACTCCACACATAACACCTGAGGAGTGGAGATGGATGTCAGACCTATGTACCATCCTCCAAAACTTTGAGGACTCCACCAAGATGGTGAGTGGTGATGACGCCATTATTAGCGTCACCATACCGCTACTCTGCCTTCTAAAACGGTCCCTTTTGAAAAACAAACATGATGCATTGCAGGCGGAGCGCGATGAGTTGCAGCAAGAAACAGTAGTGGGTGTGGGTGATAACACACAGCCCAGCCTCGTCTCATCACAACGTGCAGTGGAGGACTATGACGAGGAGGAGGATGAAGACATGGAGCAACTCTCCGGCCAAATTGAGGATATGACATGCACACCAGTCATATCCTCGATTCAGCGTGGCTGGCCAGAGGACAGGGTAGATGAGGAGGAGGAGGAGGAGGAGGAGGAGGACAGCATGTTCAGTCATCTTGTTGGTCAGGCTACTGAAGTCCTGGCTGTTAAGAGTCTGGCGCACATGGCTGACTTTATGGTAAGCTGCCTGTCTCGTGACCCTCGCGTTAAGAACATCTTGGCCGACAATCATTACTGGTTGGTAACACTGTTAGACCCACGCTACAAGGAGAACTTTTTGTCTCTTATTCCCGTGGATGAGAGGTCAACCAAAATGCAGCAGTTTCGGAAGGCCATACTCACGGAAGTAGGCAAAGCATTCCCCTCACAAAACGCTAGCGGCATAGGTCAGGAATCAGTGGACAACCGAGGCGTACAGCCGAGAGAGGCACAAGTCCAATCCGCCAGAGGTAGGGGAACAGTCTTTAAGATGTGGGACAGTTTTCTCAGCCCCTCACGTACCACAGCCCCTGAGGTGCGGGGTAGTGCCACAAGAAATCCTAAGTTTGCCCAGATGCTGAAGGAGTACCTTGCAGATCGAACAACTGTACTCCGACATTCCTCTGTGCCTTACAATTATTGGGTATCCAAGCTGGACACGTGGCATGAATTGGCTCTCTACGCCTTGGAAGTCCTGGCCTGCCCTGCTGCTAGCGTTTTGTCAGAGCGTGTTTTTAGTGCCGCAGGTGGAATCATTACAGATAAACGCACCCGCCTGTCAACTGAAAATGCTGACAGGCTGACTCTGATAAAGATGAACAAGGGTTGGATTGGGCCAGACTTCACCACACCACCAGCAAATGAGAGCGGAATTTAAAGTTTGCCATGTACCTCCACTCACCCATGGGTACACTTCTCGACTTTGGATAATCGCTGGACTGCTCCTCCTTCTCCTCATGCGCCATCATGATGACCGTTACAATAGTTAGGTCTTTGTTTCAGGTATACCCCCAGTGGTAAATTTTTTCGCCCATTCTTTGCAGAATGGACATTACAACGACAGGAGACCCGCTCCTTTGCAATGGGAACAATGTTTTGAGGCCCTCATGCACGTCTCTACCCAGGGACAACGTGGAGCCTCCCAATTTTTGGCTGCCCTGCCTAAGGGCTATACTGAAATACACCCACTTCCTTAAAATGGACACTTAATGTTTTGAGGCCCTCATGCACGTCTCTACCCAGGGACAATGTGGAGCCTCCCAATTTTTGGCTGCCCTGGCAAAGGGCTATACTGAAATAGACCCACTTCCTTACAATGGGCACTTCAGGTTTAAAGGCCATCATGCACGTCTCTACCCAGGGACAATGTGGAGCCTCCCAATTTTTGGCTGCCCTGCCTAAGGGCTATACTATAATACACCCACTTCCTGACAATGGACACTTAATGTTTTGAGGCCCTCATGCACGTCTCTACCCAGGGACAATGTGGAGCCTCCCAATTTTTGGCTGCCCTGGCAAAGGGCTATACTGAAATAGACCCACTTCCTTACAATGGGCACTTCAGGTTTAAAGGCCATCATGCACGTCTCTACCCAGGGACAATGTGGAGCCTCCCAATTTTTGGCTGCCCTGCCTAAGGGCTATACTATAATACACCCACTTCCTGACAATGGACACTTAATGTTTTGAGGCCCTCATGCACGTCTCTACCCAGGGACAATGTGGAGCCTCCCAATTTTTGGCTGCCCTGGCAAAGGGCTATACTGAAATAGACCCACTTCCTTACAATGGGCACTTCAGGTTTAAAGGCCATCATGCACGTCTCTACCCAGGGACAATGTGGAGCCTCCCAATTTTTGGCTGCCCTGCCTAAGGGCTATACTATAATACACCCACTTCCTGACAATGGACACTTAATGTTTTGAGGCCCTCATGCACGTCTCTACCCAGGGACAATGTGGAGCCTCCCAATTTTTGGCTGCCCTGGCAAAGGGCTATACTGAAATAGACCCACTTCCTTACAATGGGCACTTCAGGTTTAAAGGCCATCATGCACGTCTCTACCCAGGGACAATGTGGAGCCTCCCAATTTTTGGCTGCCCTGCCTAAGGGCTATACTATAATACACCCACTTCCTGACAATGGACACTTAATGTTTTGAGGCCCTCATGCACGTCTCTACCCAGGGACAATGTGGAGCCTCCCAATTTTTGGCTGCCCTGGCAAAGGGCTATACTGAAATAGACCCACTTCCTTACAATGGGCACTTCAGGTTTAAAGGCCATCATGCACGTCTCTACCCAGGGACAATGTGGAGCCTCCCAATTTTTGGCTGCCCTGCCTAAGGGCTATACTATAATACACCCACTTCCTGACAATGGACACTTAATGTTTTGAGGCCCTCATGCACGTCTCTACCCAGGGACAATGTGGAGCCTCCCAATTTTTGGCTGCCCTGGCAAAGGGCTATACTGAAATAGACCCACTTCCTTACAATGGGCACTTCAGGTTTAAAGGCCATCATGCACGTCTCTACCCAGGGACAATGTGGAGCCTCCCAATTTTTGGCTGCCCTGCCTAAGGGCTATACTATAATACACCCACTTCCTGACAATGGACACTTAATGTTTTGAGGCCCTCATGCACGTCTGTATGCAGGGGCATTGGTGAACCTCACAATTTAGGACTGCCCTGGCAAAGGAAAATACTACAAAGACTCACTTCCTCAAAATGGGCACATTAGACTCAAGAGGCCTTCATGTACGTCTCTTCTCAGGGACATCGGAGTGCCACACAATGTTTTCACGTAAAATCTTTCATGTATTGATCTCAAAAAGTAACATACACCAGATCTATCTCACTATTGGGTATGTGCCCTTAACATTTCCGCCATGAAAAATCATTTTGGGGTCATTTTGGAAGGTTTTCTGGTGAGTCCGTAAAAATGGCGTAAAACGCGGACAAAATTGTTCACAGCTGTGACTTTTGAGTGATAAATGCTTCAAGGGGTCTTCCCCATGCTGTTGCCATGTCATTTGAGCACTCTTCTGAGACTTTTGTGACATTTTTAGGGTTTCTCCATGCTGCCGGGAGGTCATTTCACAAAAATACTCGGGTCTCCCATAGGATAACATTGGGCTCGTTGCTCGGGCCGAGTACACGAGTATCTTGGGAGGCTCGGCCCGAGCTTCGAGCACCCGAGCTTTTTAGTACTCGCTCATCACTATTCTCTACTAGTGATGAGCGAGTACTAAAAAGCTCGGGTGCTCGAAGCTCGGGCCGAGCCTCCCAAGATACTCGTGTACTCGGCCCGAGCAACGAGCCCAATGTTATCCTATGGGAGACCCGAGTATTTTTGTGAAATGACCTCCCGGCAGCATGGAGAAACCCTAAAAATGTCACAAAAGTCTCAGAAGAGTGCTCAAATGACATGGCAACAGCATGGGGAAGACCCCTTGAAGCATTTATCACTCAAAAGTCACAGCTGTGAACAATTTTGTCCGCGTTTTACGCCATTTTTACGGACTCACCAGAAAACCTTCCAAAATGACCCCAAAATGATTTTTCATGGCGGAAATGTTAAGGGCACATACCCAATAGTGAGATAGATCTGGTGTATGTTACTTTTTGAGATCAATACATGAAAGATTTTACGTGAAAACATTGTGTGGCACTCCGATGTCCCTGAGAAGAGACGTACATGAAGGCCTCTTGAGTCTAATGTGCCCATTTTGAGGAAGTGAGTCTTTGTAGTATTTTCCTTTGCCAGGGCAGTCCTAAATTGTGAGGTTCACCAATGCCCCTGCATACAGACGTGCATGAGGGCCTCAAAACATTAAGTGTCCATTGTCAGGAAGTGGGTGTATTATAGTATAGCCCTTAGGCAGGGCAGCCAAAAATTGGGAGGCTCCACATTGTCCCTGGGTAGAGACGTGCATGATGGCCTTTAAACCTGAAGTGCCCATTGTAAGGAAGTGGGTCTATTTCAGTATAGCCCTTTGCCAGGGCAGCCAAAAATTGGGAGGCTCCACATTGTCCCTGGGTAGAGACGTGCATGAGGGCCTCAAAACATTAAGTGTCCATTGTCAGGAAGTGGGTGTATTATAGTATAGCCCTTAGGCAGGGCAGCCAAAAATTGGGAGGCTCCACATTGTCCCTGGGTAGAGACGTGCATGATGGCCTTTAAACCTGAAGTGCCCATTGTAAGGAAGTGGGTCTATTTCAGTATAGCCCTTTGCCAGGGCAGCCAAAAATTGGGAGGCTCCACATTGTCCCTGGGTAGAGACGTGCATGAGGGCCTCAAAACATTAAGTGTCCATTGTCAGGAAGTGGGTGTATTATAGTATAGCCCTTAGGCAGGGCAGCCAAAAATTGGGAGGCTCCACATTGTCCCTGGGTAGAGACGTGCATGATGGCCTTTAAACCTGAAGTGCCCATTGTAAGGAAGTGGGTCTATTTCAGTATAGCCCTTTGCCAGGGCAGCCAAAAATTGGGAGGCTCCACATTGTCCCTGGGTAGAGACGTGCATGAGGGCCTCAAAACATTAAGTGTCCATTGTCAGGAAGTGGGTGTATTATAGTATAGCCCTTAGGCAGGGCAGCCAAAAATTGGGAGGCTCCACATTGTCCCTGGGTAGAGACGTGCATGATGGCCTTTAAACCTGAAGTGCCCATTGTAAGGAAGTGGGTCTATTTCAGTATAGCCCTTTGCCAGGGCAGCCAAAAATTGGGAGGCTCCACATTGTCCCTGGGTAGAGACGTGCATGAGGGCCTCAAAACATTAAGTGTCCATTGTCAGGAAGTGGGTGTATTATAGTATAGCCCTTAGGCAGGGCAGCCAAAAATTGGGAGGCTCCACATTGTCCCTGGGTAGAGACGTGCATGATGGCCTTTAAACCTGAAGTGCCCATTGTAAGGAAGTGGGTCTATTTCAGTATAGCCCTTTGCCAGGGCAGCCAAAAATTGGGAGGCTCCACATTGTCCCTGGGTAGAGACGTGCATGAGGGCCTCAAAACATTAAGTGTCCATTGTCAGGAAGTGGGTGTATTATAGTATAGCCCTTAGGCAGGGCAGCCAAAAATTGGGAGGCTCCACATTGTCCCTGGGTAGAGACGTGCATGATGGCCTTTAAACCTGAAGTGCCCATTGTAAGGAAGTGGGTCTATTTCAGTATAGCCCTTTGCCAGGGCAGCCAAAAATTGGGAGGCTCCACATTGTCCCTGGGTAGAGACGTGCATGAGGGCCTCAAAACATTAAGTGTCCATTTTAAGGAAGTGGGTGTATTTCAGTATAGCCCTTAGGCAGGGCAGCCAAAAATTGGGAGGCTCCACGTTGTCCCTGGGTAGAGACGTGCATGAGGGCCTCAAAACATTGTTCCCATTGCAAAGGAGCGGGTCTCCTGTCGTTGTAATGTCCATTCTGCAAAGAATGGGCGAAAAAATTTACCACTGGGGGTATACCTGAAACAAAGACCTAACTATTGTAACGGTCATCATGATGGCGCATGAGGAGAAGGAGGAGCAGTCCAGCGATTATCCAAAGTCGAGAAGTGTACCCATGGGTGAGTGGAGGTACATGGCAAACTTTAAATTCCGCTCTCATTTGCTGGTGGTGTGGTGAAGTCTGGCCCAATCCAACCCTTGTTCATCTTTATCAGAGTCAGCCTGTCAGCATTTTCAGTTGACAGGCGGGTGCGTTTATCTGTAATGATTCCACCTGCGGCACTAAAAACACGCTCTGACAAAACGCTAGCAGCAGGGCAGGCCAGGACTTCCAAGGCGTAGAGAGCCAATTCATGCCACGTGTCCAGCTTGGATACCCAATAATTGTAAGGCACAGAGGAATGTCGGAGTACAGTTGTTCGATCTGCAAGGTACTCCTTCAGCATCTGGGCAAACTTAGGATTTCTTGTGGCACTACCCCGCACCTCAGGGGCTGTGGTACGTGAGGGGCTGAGAAAACTGTCCCACATCTTAAAGACTGTTCCCCTACCTCTGGCGGATTGGACTTGTGCCTCTCTCGGCTGTACGCCTCGGTTGTCCACTGATTCCTGACCTATGCCGCTAGCGTTTTGTGAGGGGAATGCTTTGCCTACTTCCGTGAGTATGGCCTTCCGAAACTGCTGCATTTTGGTTGACCTCTCATCCACGGGAATAAGAGACAAAAAGTTCTCCTTGTAGCGTGGGTCTAACAGTGTTACCAACCAGTAATGATTGTCGGCCAAGATGTTCTTAACGCGAGGGTCACGAGACAGGCAGCTTACCATAAAGTCAGCCATGTGCGCCAGACTCTTAACAGCCAGGACTTCAGTAGCCTGACCAACAAGATGACTGAACATGCTGTCCTCCTCCTCCTCCTCCTCCTCCTCCTCCTCATCTACCCTGTCCTCTGGCCAGCCACGCTGAATCGAGGATATGACTGGTGTGCATGTCATATCCTCAATTTGGCCGGAGAGTTGCTCCATGTCTTCATCCTCCTCCTCGTCATAGTCCTCCACTGCACGTTGTGATGAGACGAGGCTGGGCTGTGTGTTATCACCCACACCCACTACTGTTTCTTGCTGCAACTCATCGCGCTCCGCCTGCAATGCATCATGTTTGTTTTTCAAAAGGGACCGTTTTAGAAGGCAGAGTAGCGGTATGGTGACGCTAATAATGGCGTCATCACCACTCACCATCTTGGTGGAGTCCTCAAAGTTTTGGAGGATGGTACATAGGTCTGACATCCATCTCCACTCCTCAGGTGTTATGTGTGGAGTTTGACCCATTTCCCGACGGCTTAGGTGATGCAGGTACTCAACAACTGCCCTCTTCTGCTCACATATCCTGACCAACATGTGCAGAGTTGAATTCCAACGCGTGGGGACATCACACACCAGTCTGTGAGCCGGAAGATGCAAACGGCGCTGAAAGCCGGCAAGGCCGGCTGAAGCAGTAGGTGACTTTCGAAAATGTGCAGACAGGCGGCGAACTTTTACCAGCAGATCAGACAGCTCTGGGTATGACTTTATAAACCGCTGAACCACGAGGTTGAGCACATGGGCCACGCATGGAACATGTGTCAGCTGGCCTCGCCTCAAAGCCGCCACCAGGTTCCGGCCATTGTCACAAACGACCTTTCCTGGCTTTAGGTTCAGAGGTGTGAGCCAGTGATCTGCCTGCTGTTTCAGAGCTGTCCACAGCTCTTCTGCATTGTGGGGTTTGTCACCTATGCAGATTAGCTTCAGCACAGCCTGTTGCCGCTTCGCCGAGGCAGTGCTGCAGTGCTTCCAGCTTGTGACTGGTGTGGAGGGCACAGTGGATGAGGATGCGCAGGAGGAGGAGGAGGCTGAAGAGCATGACATTCCGGAGCTGTAGAGTGTGGGTGAAACACTGACTGAGGTAGGGCCTGCAAACCTTGGTGTGGGAAGGACGTGTTCCGTCCCTCGCTCAGACTGGGTCCCAGCTTCCACAATATTAACCCAGTGTGCCGTCAACGAGATGTAGCGGCCTTGCCCACAAGCACTTGTCCACGTGTCTGTGGTTAGGTGGACTTTGGGTGAAACAGCGTTGTTCAGGGCACGTGTGATGTTTTGTGACACGTGGTTATGCAACGCGGGGACGGCACACCGGGAGAAATAGTGGCGGCTGGGGACCGAGTAACGTGGGACAGCTGCCGCCATCAGGTCACGGAATGCTTCTGTCTCCACCAGCCTAAAAGGCAACATTTCCAGCGCAAGCAGTCGCGAAATGTTAGCATTTAGAACTGTGGCATGTGGGGTGTTGGCAGTGTATTTGCGCCTGCGTTCAAAGGTTTGCTGAATGGATAACTGAACGCTGCGCTGGGACAAGGACGTGCTTGATGATGGTGTTCTTTCTGCGTAGGCAACTGCAGGTGCAGGAGTGGAGGAGGCTTGTTCGCAGGCAGCATGGACAGAGGATTGGCTCGCATGCACAACCAGCGAAGACGTAGCAGTGACATCAGCAAGCACTGCTCCTCGACTCTGTTGTACTTCCCACAAAGTCGGGTGCTTGGCTGACATGTGCCTGATCATGCTGGTGGTGGTCAGGCTGCTAGTTTTGGTACCCCTGCTGATGCTGGCACGGCAGGTGTTGCAAATGGCCTTTTTTGAATCATCTGGATCCAACTTAAAAAACTGCCAGACTCGTGAAGACCTAACATTTGTACAGGCACCTTGTGTCGTCGTGTTGTTACGGGGAACGGTTGCCTGACTTCTGCCTGGGACCACCACCCTGCTTCTTACTGCCTGTTGTGATGCTACGCCTCCCTCCCCCTGTGCACTGCTGTCCTCGCTCTGCATATCCTCCTGCCAGGTTGGGTCAGTTACTGGATCATCCACCACGTCGTCTTCCTCTTCCGCACCCTGCTCCTCCTCCTGACTTGCTGACAATTGTGTCTCATCATCGTCCACCACTTGTTGAGACACGTTGCCAACTTCGTGAGAACGTGGCTGCTCAAATATTTGGCTATCTGTACAGACGATCTCCTCATGACCCACTTCAATATGAGCTGGCGAGAGGCCAGAATGTGTGAATGGAAACGTGAACAGCTCTTCCGAGTGTCCAAGTGTGGGATCATTAATGTCCGAGGAGGACGTGTACTCAGCCTGGTGGTAGGAAGGAGGATCAGGTTCAGAAATGTGCGGTGCAGTATCACGGCTACTGACACTTGACCGTGTGGAAGACAGAGTGTTTGTGGTGGTGCCAATCTGACTGGAAGCATTATCCGCTATCCAACTAACAACCTGTTGACACTGGTCTTGGTTCAAGAGCGGTGTACTGCTGCGGTCCCCAAGAATTTGGGACAGGACGTGCGAGCGACTAGATGTGGCCCTTTGTTGTGGCGAAATTAGAGCTTGCCCACGACCTCGGCCTCTGCCTGCACCACCATCACGTCCACTTCCTTGTTCCTTGCCAATGCCCTTGCGCATTTTGCAATGCTGTGCACTGCTGACGTGTATATTCACTACTTGTGCGTTATATCAAAGTTTCTGGAAATTGCACACCAGTGCACCTGTACGCTGCCACCAACAGGCACACACGTGCGGTTTTAAAAACCAAGCACGGACGCAATAATAACCTAACACAGGTTTTAGGAGCAAAAATTAAGAACTCTGACACTATCAGCCACTGCTGACTGACGTGTATTATACACTACACTTGTGCGTTATATAATAGTTTGGTAAACGCACACCAGTGCACCTGTACGCTGCCACCAACAGGCACACACGTGCGGTTTTAAAAACCAAGCACGGACGCAATAATAACCTAACACAGGTTTTAGGAGCAAAAATTAAGAACTCTGACACTATCAGCCACTGCTGACTGACGTGTATTATACACTACACTTGTGCGTTATATAATAGTTTGGTAAACGCACACCAGTGCACCTGTACGCTGCCACCAACAGGCACACACGTGCGGTTTTAAAAACCAAGCACGGACGCAATAATAACCTACTAACAGGTTTTTTTGGGGAGCGACAATTACAGTACAGACAAGTCAGACACTATCTGGACTGTTTTACACTGTGTACACCAGCCCCAGATATGAAGGCTGGTATACGGTCACCACTACCCTGCCTGCCTGCCTGCCTGTATACTGCTACAATAGTCCTGACAAGGACTCTTTTGGTCACTAGCCTGTATTCAGACCTGGCTATACCCTGCCTGTATATAGCAACAATAGTCCTGAGAAGGACTCTGCTACTGTACTCCGACCTGGCTATACCCTGCCTGCCTGTATACAACTAGAATAGTCCTGAGAAGGACTTTTGGTCACACTGTTTGCAGCCCTGCAACTGAAAAAGCTATAAAGGGCCGCAAAGCTTTCCCTGAATCAGCGACACTCTCCCTACACTCACTGTCAGAATAGCTGTGAGCAGAGCACAGCGCGCCGGCCGATATAAAGGCTCGGTGACGCTGTGCAGGCCGGCCAATCACTGCAATTCCACAACTAACAGGGCTGTGGCATTGCAGTGGTCTGCCAGCCAATCCCTGCATGAGGGCTGGCTCTCAAAAGAGCGCCAACATGCAGAAATGAAGACCACGAGTAAAGCACGAGTATCGCGAGATTACTCGGTCCCCGCCGAGCAGCCCGAGTACAGTGATACTCGTGCGAGTACCGAGTAGTGACAAGCATGCTCGCTCATCACTATTCTCTACATCAACTGAGGTCTTCAGAGGCGGGTGCATAAGTCCAGCACCTCATTACAAATATATAACTATCTTGGTGGACAGAGTTTACTGGAACTATGTAGAAGTTCCCACTTTTTATACAGGACACGTCATTTCCCCCGTTCTCCACCATGACCACAAACTCTACAAGAAGATGCTGCTGTTATTTGATATTCACAGAAACAAGACAGATGGAGCGAGGTCAGAACATGATGGGAGTAGTAATAATGATAATTGTTCTGGGAGACAACATATCAGGTGAGAGAGGGTACAACACCCGAGCAGTGTACAATCTAATATCTATATAGTCCAGTATCTAGCTGATATCTCCTGGTGGGATCTCTCTCAGGATTCCTCTCAGTGGAAATCACAGTGTTCCAGATCCCGGAGGTCCATGCCACCACCGGCAGCGACGTCTTCCTACCGTGCACGGTCACCTATAACATCTCTGGAGTGGAGAATGTGACTATCGGATCTTACAAGTGGTATCGGCGCCTGGTAAAGACCGGGCCAGAGGTGTCTGATAGGAATAAGGATTTCTCCGGCCGAATCTCCAGAGCGACTACAGAACAGTTCATCAGTGACAGATCAGCCCATCTCACCATACACAACGTGAATCCCACCGACTCCGGAAATTATTACTGCAAAGTCTCTATTCACGGAGGGATAACTGGAAGTGGTAGCGGCACCAAGCTCAATGTTACTGAAGAGGCAGGTGAGAAACAATATCTATACATCTGTACATATATCTATGTAGGGAAAATAGAATCACCGCCTGAGGGTGCAAAATCCAAATCAGACCTCAACCAGGTCTACAATAGATAATGTCCAAAGAAGTCCAATAAATGAAAAATACAAGGTGACTTTATTAGAGCATATCCAATAAGAAGGTTTTACTTCCTCCTGGAACCGTTCTCAAGCATCATAAGGTGCAACTGAGCGGCTTTAAATAGAATATCGCAGACATCATCCCATAAACAGTGATTGACTAATTCATCAATCACAAAGCATAAGACACACAATGAACAAACCATAAAAAAAGATTACAGAGACCATAAAGCATAATATATAGAGATACATTTCAAATCAATAAAGGGGATCATAAAACATGAGTATGTGAATTGGACACTTAGCATCAGCTACAGTTGAAACCAGAAGTTTACATCCACTATACATAAAGACACATCTCCAGGTTTTCCCCTCCGCTCTCTATATAGACACATCTGTAGGTTTTTCCCTCCGCTCCCTATAAAGATGTGACGCCCTGGGCAAGCCAGGGGTCACAGGTCATTGCACCACCACACCCTACATCCCAGTTAGGTACATCAAAGCTAACCAAAATCCTTGTTGCCTTCCTCCAGAGGCTGATGTTCACACCAGGGGGTGGGCCAGGCGGTTGGCTCCGCCCACCGAGGAGTTCACAGCTCTGGAGGCGGGAAGAACCAGGCAGATTAGCTCAGGGAGAGCTTGAGTAAACAGTGAAGTTGAGGAAGTGGAAGTGGTAAAGGAGGAGTAGGAGAAGTTGAAGGAAGGTGAAAGGTGACAGAAAGAAAGCCTAAAGAGAGTCCAGCTGTGTGCAGGACAGGGTCAGCAAGGTCAGCAACGGCGGTGACTGTCTGGAGGGGGACCGTTTGGAAGTTCCTGGAAGGACCGCGGACGGGTAGTGGCCCGGCGGTCTGGAGCAGTGTACCAAAGGACAGTCAGCACCAGGGCAGGGGCCTCTCGGACCCCGGCAAGGCTAGGAGTCGCCAGAATTTGCCAAATCCATCAGTGAAGGGGACGTAGATCCCCCAACAACCAAGTCCCGATTGAAGGCAACAGCCCAACCATTGTAGCAGAAACACCGCCACCGCCAGGGCACCAGTTTCTCAGGGCCAGCGCCTGCGGGCAAAGAGTAGAGCTCCTCCGGTCCAGCTTGAAGCCGGGGAGCAGGTTACCGGTGGGAACCCATCGCTACCAACACAGAAACAAAGGTGCAAGGAAAAGGGACATCACCGTCACCTACTGGGAGAGCAAGTGCAGCCGTCCGTGGGAACCGTCTTTCCAGCCGTGTGGTTTACCGTAAAACTGTGTCAACGTCTCAGGCTGAGTGAGTACCACAGTGCCGCAAGGCACAGCGCTGCCCCCGCGTCCCTGCGCCCACTGGGCCCTGCATCTCCCATCTCATCACCGGGCCCCGGGATCACCAACCCCTACCCACGGAGGGGCAACACAACACCTGGCTGCTCCGCATCACCATCCCCGGGATCCCCATACTGAGCAGCGGTGGTGAAATCACCACAACCGTGGGTGGCGTCACGGACAATAAACTATCCCCACACCCAACACCCCCCTTTTCACTCACGGGCGAGGAGTGCCGCTCGAGAACCCCCGGGATCCGGCCCACAGCTCGAGTCACCACTGAGCAGCAACCGCCGGACCCGAGCAGAAGGGGTGAGCGTAGTGTGCTGACACCCTCAGGATCTTACCGCTCTGCCGTTTGGTAGAGGTACGCCTTGTTACTGCTGGAGGTATCCGGCTGAAAAATTTCAGAAATCGCCATCTTTGGCGCGAAAAGTTCCCGCTCGAGCGTCTTCTTGAGTAGCAGAGGCGCGAAGGCCAAAACCCCGCCCCGAGAGAGGGAGGGGCCGGAAAGAGCTAAGAGGGACGCGATGGCGGCTGGACGCATGTGAGTGTGGCGGTGCAGCAAACACACTGGGAACCCCCCGGTCCACCGACCCTAACGGGAAATGTCCGCCCCACCTAGTTCTGCAGAGACTACCGAGCTGGTGTCTGGAACAGCGGCATGGCTGAGGGCCCGGGCGGCGGAGATCTGCCGTCACTATCGGAGTCAGATCGGCGGGCTGATGGAGCAGTGGGCCGCGGAGGTGGAGGCGCTAGTTGCTGTGGCACGAGTGTATGGAGTGGAGGCCGTGATGGAGGAGCTGGAGAGTGACCCATGCCCCTGTGTCCCCGAGGGACCGGCCGCTGCGGCTGAGGGACCCGGTCTGCCCCTGGCTCCTGTGTTACCTCCGTCCTACTCACTCGCGTGCTGCACCGCACCTGGCCCGTCGGGTGTGCCTCTCTCTTTGACTGCGACGGGGGCAGAAGATAGCGACTCCGGGCCTGACACTGAGCCTGTGTCAGAAGAAGAGGAGGGGGTCGTTGCCCTGCCTGGCATGGATGCAACTTATGTTCCCCGAACCGGGGGCAACGGGTATCGGGCGGCCCTTCCACGCCGTGCTTGCTACGCACTGGAGGGGCTGGTGCCCGTGTCCTTCCACCCCGAGCCGGGTGAGGAGGACGAAAATACCCAGTAGGGCAGCGGATGCCCGCTGCACCGTCCCCGTTGGGACCACCACTGAGTTGCTTGTTTGTTTGAAAGTTGAAAAAGTTTACAGAAAATGATAAGAAAAATGATTACCGTGTACTTCATCTGATTGTCAAAAAGTGATTTGCAACCGGCCGGAGCCGGCACCGTTGTCCCAGTGGGGACCGTTTAAAAAGTTATTTTGCATGGGAACTATCCATGGACAAGCCCGTGAACTTGCAGGGCAACCACAAACGTTAGTGGCTTGTAAATAAGTTGTTTACCGTTACCGTTTTCCGCAATGCCGCCTCCGGAGAGGCAGGTTGGAGGGAGGGCCCTCAGCAGAGCAGGCTGGGGCCCAGCCACCACAGGAACCGGTGGCTACCCTCTGGAGGGGAAGGACAGATCCCGCTCGGGTACCGTGTGCTGGACTGTGGGTCAAGGGGTGCTGCCTGGGCTTTAGGGGCAGCATCAGGGCCAGGTTGCTTGGGTGGGAGAGAGCGGAAACCGTAACCGTAAACCGTTTGAAACGTTTAAGTAAAAGTGCCTCCCGTTATGTGAAGATTCATTAAAAATGTAAATATGTTACTGTTTTACCATGTTATACCTTTTTATGCATTTGTACAAAGAAAGCCACAGCCACTCCATGATTTACCAGGAATTAATATAACACAGTAAAAAAAAAAAAACCATGATGATCATAATACCTGGATGGGGACTAGGACAAGTCGTTTAATTCGAATACAAGAAAAACAAGAAAAATTGCGACCAAAGTATTGGTAAATAGGTGCAGGGCGGCACAAACAAGTGTGGACATAGGCAATGATCTATAGCGGACTACTGACAAACCATAAATGCTGATTACTAGTAGTGGTAGCGGTTGTATGTTAACCGGTATATCTATGTGTGTAGTCAGATAATAAATAGTCCACCAGGGAAACTGCATGGAATATACAGGCTGGAATATACACCCAAACAAACTCCTCAAAAAATCATCATGGCAACCACATAAAGAGTATATTAGAATAATAAATAAATAACAAACAGGGTTGCACAAAGTTAGTGGAGGGTTATGGAAAGGATCCCAGCCTCCAATGATAAGAGAGACATTGATAATTGCAGTTTTACCTGGGAAGTATGAAGACCAAGAGAGCCTGCGTCCAACCCGACGGCCGTTTCGGCTGTAAAGCCTTCGTCAGGGGGCGTGGCAAAGTGAGGGGAAGTGGAAGTTAAAAAGAGGGCGTCCGCCAATCAGAGTGAGTGGAAAAATTGACGTCTCCAAGTTGCGCGCGCTGTCAAGGGCAACCAGGGACGCTTAGTGCGTGCCGCACCGCTCCCTGCACGACACTTCCGGTCACATGACTACCATGTGTGCGCATCAAATGGCAGTCACGAGAGCGGACGTCACACAGGGTGGTACGGTGCAGCGCCGCAACCACGTCCCCACGCCCATGGCATAGATGCGCGCACATCTCTTGCGGCCGGAACAATACGATATTAGAGAATAAGAACAATATATTGGCCACAATGTAGCACCATGGGATATATAATAGCTATCATACATAAATATTCGACACTCTCTAAAGATCGTATCATAGGCCATACCTTATATCAAAAAATCATCATCATCATTAATCAAAGATCACAGTACAAGTCACACTTCATATCAAAATACAGGATTATATGGATAAAGATAACACTTATTACACCAAATATTGGATTACTACCAAATGCCAAACAATGATAGCATGTGAGTACATATGTATGCGCCCATAATCTCCCAACGCACTAACACATGCGCACACACCAATACGCATGCACATACACACACACACACATACACACACATACACACACACACACACACACACACATACACACACATACACACACACACACACACACACACACACGTGCATATATAAATACACTGCACTCAGTCACACAACCACATACACACACATGTGCACATATATATATATACACCCCCACACACACACCCCCACACACATACATGTGTACATGCGGGACCACACACCACATACTAACACATACACCTATAATGCATGTGTGCGTGCATATGCGCATACACATGTGTGCACAAGCAATGCACACATCATGCACTTAATATGAGCTAATGGTAGTGTGCCAGTATGGATTTCACACATATATATAGTCACATCTGTATGTTGGTCCTAGCCACCTCGACACATACATGTACACACAGGTGCGTGTGCGAACACCACCACAGCTTACAACGACCGCAGTCACAGCCACATGTGTGTGCCCCGGTCATGCAAGCATGTAAACGTACCAACATACTCCGGACAGCAAGGTAATGCAATGAACATTGTGCATGTAAGGGCAGAAATACATATAACCAAACATTATCCTATGAAAAAATTCATGATCAGTCTGACGGTGTTGAATGATGGTGCCTCAATATGGTCCGGCCGAACATGTAAGTAATCCAACATCACACACAGGATAAATCCGGCAAAAGAAAAGGAGGACGCCTAATAAAATCATAAAAAGGACATATGTTAATGTAATATAAAAACACAAGGAAAAAACCCCCTCGAGAAAAGAGACCACGGCCATCATAAAAATGAGGAATAGGAGATGTTTTCATTTAAACCCATGGGATAAAGAGTTTTAAGAGTCCAAATTCATCTGGCCTCCATCCTGGCCAGTCTCTGACTGATCTTACCGCCACGGATGTTGGAATCAAGGTGATCAATACCCCTGACCCGTAAAAGCGCTGGATTGGACTGATGACATTGTTTAAAGTGACGTGGGATAGTTTTTAGAGATGGAATATCTTGGCAATCAGCTGCTGCAACAATCCCATTTACGTGCTCACGGATGCGCACCTTAAATTGCCTAGTCGTCAAACCAACGTAGATTTTGGGGCAGGGGCAAGTGGCATAATAGACCACCGCCGTCGTAGTACAGGTGATGTATTTTTTTATGGAAAAAGTGTGTTCACCCATGGAGTCGGAGAAAGAGTTAGATCTGTCCACATTCGGACAGGCTACACATCGGCCACAAGGTGCACAGCCAGTACGAGGGGTCACAGAGCCAAACAAAGGAGGCTGAGTGACTCCCTCATAGTGGCTAGCAACAAGATAGTCACGTAAGTTTCTGGATCTCCGAATACTCAACATGGGTCTATCAGGGACTATCTTGGCCAAGATCGGATCGGCCTGTAAGATGGGCCAAAATTTCTGCAAGCACGATCTCATTGCCGGAAATTGGCCATGATAGTCCGTGACAAACCTTACAGTATCACCTGCTTGAGATCTCTTTGGGGCATACAATAAGGAATGACGGGTGGAGTGTCTTGCCCTATTATAGGCTCTCTTAACACACCGCCTACTGTAGCCCCTTGCATAAAATCTATGCTTAAGGTCGACGGCTCTTTTTTCGAAGTCCACATCGGTGGAACAGATCCTACGGAGCCGCAGGAACTGTCCCACTGGAATGGACCGGATCATATGGCCAGGATGGGATGAGGACGCATGCAAAAGCATGTTTCCTGCAGTCTCTTTCCGAAAAATGTCGGTTTGAATGATGTTATTAATATCCTTTTTGACTGTAACGTCAAGGAAATCGATGGACTGTGTGTGATGGGTATAGGTGATACGGATGTTCAAATCATTGGAGTTGAGGGTTTTCATGAACTCATGGAGTTCAGTCTCCGTGCCCTGCCAGATCAAAAAGATGTCGTCGATGTACCATGTCCAAAATAGGACACGGTCCATCGACGGCAGCCGATCCGACAGGAAGAGGTCCCTCTCCCACAGCCCCAGAAACAGGTTGGCAAAAGAGGGGGCAAACGAGGCCCCCATAGCTGTTCCCTGGAGCTGCAGATAGAAGGACCCCTTGAAGACAAAAAAGTTGTGAGTTAAGGTGAACTCCAACAGCTCCATTATTAGGGCCACCATGTCCATCGCTGTATTGGACATTTCCAAAAAGAAGAATCTAGTAGCCCGAAGTCCGTCACAATGCTTAATACTGGTGTACAGGGATTCAACATCACCTGTCACCAGTAATGTATCACCCCCCACACAGAGTCCATCGACCTTCCTGAGGAACTCGCCAGTGTCCTTGATAAAGGAAGGCAGTCCCTCCACAAGTGGCTGGAGTTTGGTGTCAATCTAGCGGTTCACATGCTCCAAGAAATTTCCTCTGCCTGAGACAATAGGTCTCCCTGGTGGCACATTGATATCCTTATGGATCTTCGGCAAGAGGTATAGAGTGGGAATCACTGGTTCAATAACCTGAAGTGCAGAAGCCAGCTCCTTGGTGACAACATTGCCGTCTAGCGCTGCTTTAAGGGATCTCTGAAGCAATGTTGTAAAAGCAGACAAGGGATTATATGTCAATTTTTTATAGCAAACCCTATCACGTAGTTGTCTGAATGCTTCTTTTTCTTAGAGATCCCTTGGCCAGACGACAACGTTCCCACCCTTGTCCGCTGGCTTCAAAAGCACATCAGGCAAGGACCGCAACTCCCTCAACCTGACTCGCTCTTGCCGAGTGAGATTATCAAATGTAATACCAGCTGGAATATTATCAAATTCTTTAGATACCAAATTAACAAACATTTCCACATTGGCACAGGACGAAAGTGGAGGGAATCTCCTGGAGCGTGGACGTATTGAAGGGGGGATCTTACCTCCCTCGGACACATTGTGTTCAATGGCGAGCTCCTCAAGGTCTCTCAGGGCCGCTTGTTCCTCCTCTGTAGGGAAAATTTGGTGTAAATTAGTATCAAAAAAATATTTTTTAAAAAGTAGAGAGCGAGCAAATAGATGCAGATCTTTAGTAGCTATAAATTTATCGAATCTGGCAGTTGGTGAGAAGGAGAAACCCCTTTCCAAGAGAGAAATATCAGAAGATAGATCGTGTGAACTTAGATTAATCACCTTATTGGAATGCTTATAGCCAGAGGTCCTATAAATATTCGATTTAATAGAAGATGTCGTATTCTCTCTTGGTCTCCCAATCATCATACCAGAACGAGTGGTGATACTAGACTGAAGAGATGATGCATCTGATTGGTCACTGATTGAAGAAAGGGATGAAAAGGAGGAGGCGCGAGCCGCCCTAGGTGACCCAGAAGGATCTACTCTCCAGAAATAAACAGACTTCTGGAGAAAATCTCGTTGATCCCGAGCCCATTTCCTGGCTTGTGTGTCATGTATCTTCTTGACACATCCGTCCAGAGCTTTTTCTAATTTAGAATCATAAATCGACATTTGATCCGGAGAACACTCTTCCTTAAATTTAGACTGTATTTCATCCAATTTACTGTCGATAGTAGTAATATTTTTAGTATTTAGTTCAATCAACAGTTCCATAAAAATGGAGGAACAAGTGTTGCAAGCGTCCTCCCACTTGGAGATGAAAAGTGCGTCATCAATGGGAAAAGTGGGGATGACATGGACCCTTAGACCACGGGGAAATACATTTTTGGATAAATATCTCTGTAAAAATAGGCGATTCCACCATAATTTAGACCTCTTGAGATGTAATTGCTGGATTGATGGACTCTGTGTGGGGGGTGATACATTACTGGTGACAGGTGATGTTGAATCCCTGTACACCAGTATTAAGCATTGTGACGGACTTCGGGCTACTAGATTCTTTTTGGAAATGTCCAATACAGCGATGGACATGGTGGCCCTAATAATGGAGCTGTTGGAGTTCACCTTAACTCACAACTTTTTTGTCTTCAAGGGGTCCTTCTATCTGCAGCTCCAGGGAACAGCTATGGGGGCCTCGTTTGCCCCCTCTTATGCCAACCTGTTCCTGGGGCTGTGGGAGAGGGACCTCTTCCTGTCGGATCGGCTGCCGTCGATGGACCGTGTCCTATTTTGGACACGGTACATCGACGACATCTTTTTGATCTGGCAGGGCATGGAGACTGAACTCCATGAGTTCATGAAAACCCTCAACTCCAATGATTTGAACATCCGTATCACCTATACCCATCACACACAGTCCATCGATTTCCTTGACGTTACAGTCAAAAAGGATATTAATAACATCATTCAAACCGACATTTTTTGGAAAGAGACTGCAGGAAACATGCTTTTGCATGCGTCCTCATCCCATCCTGGCCATATGATCCGGTCCATTCCAGTGGGACAGTTCCTGCGGCTCCGTAGGATCTGTTCCACCCATGTGGACTTCGAAAAAAGAGCCGTCGACCTTAAGCATAGATTTTATGCAAGGGGCTACAGTAGGCGGTGTGTTAAGAGAGCCTATAATAGGGCAAGACACTCCACCCATCATTCCTTATTGTATGCCCCAAAGAGATCTCAAGCAGGTGATACTGTAAGGTTTGTCACGGACTATCATGGCCAATTTCCGGCAATGAGATCGTGCTTGCAGAAATTTTGGCCCATCTTACAGGCCGATCCGATTTTGGCCAAGATAGTCCCTGATAGACCCATGTTGAGTATTCGGAGATCCAGAAACTTACGCGACTATCTTGTTGCTAGCCACTATGAGGGAGTCACTCAGCCTCCTTTGTTTGGCTCTGTGACCCCTCGTACTGGCTGTGCACCTTGTGGCCGATGTGTAGCCTGTCCGAATGTGGACAGATCTAACTCTGTCTCCGACTCCATGGGTGAACACACTTTCTCCATAAAAAAATACATCACCTGTACTACGACGGCGGTGGTCTATTATGCCACTTGCCCCTGCCCCAAAATCTACGTTGGTTTGACGACTAGGCAATTTAAGGTGCGCATCCGTGAGCACGTAAATGGGATTGTTGCAGCAGCTGATTGCCAAGATATTCCATCTCTAAAAACTATCCCACGTCACTTTAAACAATGTCATCAGTCCAATCCAGCGCTTTTACAGGTCAGGGGTATTGATCACCTTGATTCCAACATCCGTGGCGGTAAGATCAGTAAGAGACTGGCCAGGATGGAGGCCAGATGGATTTGGACTCTTAAAACTCTTTATCCCATGGGTTTAAATGAAAACATCTCCTATTCCTCATTTTTGTGATGGCCGTGGTCTCTTTTCTCGAGGGGGTTTTTACCTTGTGTTTTTATATTACATTAACATATGTCCTTTTTATGATTTTATTAGGCGTCCTCCTTTTCTTTTGCAGGATTTATCCTGTGTGTGATGTTGGATTACTTACATGTTCGGCCGGACCATATTGAGGCACCATCATTCAACACCGTCAGACTGATCATGAATTTTTTCATAGGATAATGTTTGGTTATATGTATTTCTGCCCTTACATGCACAATGTTCATTGCATTACCTTGCTGTCCGGAGTATGTTGGTACGTTTACATGCTTGCATGACCGGGGCACACACATGTGGCTGTGACTGCGGTCGTTGTAAGCTGTGGTGGTGTTCGCACACGCACCTGTGTGTACATGTATGTGTCGAGGTGGCTAGGACCAACATACAGATGTGACTATATATATGTGTGAAATCCATACTGGCACACTACCATTAGCTCATATTAAGTGCATGATGTGTGCATTGCTTGTGCACACATGTGTATGCGCATATGCCCGCACGCATGCATTATAGGTGTATGTGTTAGTATGTGGTGTGTGGTCCCGCATGTACACATGTATGTGTGTGGGTGTGTGTGTGTGTGTGTATATATATATATGTGCACATGTGTGTGTATGTGGTTGTGTGACTGAGTGCAGTGTATTTATATATGCACGTGTGTGTGTGTGTATGTGTGTGTATGTGTGTGTGTGTGTGTGTATGTGCATGCGTGTTGGTGTGTGCGCATGTGTTAGTGCGTTGGGAGATTATGGGCGCATACATATGTACTCACATGCTATCATTGTTTGGCATTTGGTAGTAATCCAATATTTGGTGTAATAAGTGTTATCTTTATCCATATAATCGTGTATTTTGATATGAAGTGTGACTTGTACTGTGATCTTTGATTAATGATGATGATGATTTTTTGATATAAGGTATGGCCTATGATACGATCTTTAGAGAGTGTCGAATATTTATGTATGATAGCTATTATATATCCCATGGTGCTACATTGTGGCCAATATATTGTTCTTATTCTCTAATATCGTATTGTTCCGGCCGCAAGAGATGTGCGCGCATCTATGCCATGGGCGTGGGGACGTGGTTGCGGCGCCGCACCGTACCACCCTGTGTGACGTCCGCTCTCGTGACTGCCATGTGATGCGCACACATGGTAGTCATGTGACCGGAAGTGTCGGGCAGGGAGCGGTGCGGCACGCACTAAGCGTCCCTGGTTGCCCTTGACAGCGCGCGCAACTTGGAGACGTCAATTTTTCCACTCACTCTGATTGGCGGACGCCCTCTTTTTAACTTCCACTTCCCCTCACTTTGCCACGCCCCCTGATGAAGGCTTTACAGCCGAAACGGCCGTCGGGTTGGATGCAGGCTCTCTTGGTCTTCATACTTCCCAGGTAAAACTGCAATTATCAATGTCTCTCTTATCATTGGCGGCTGGGATCCTTTCCATAACCCTCCACTAACTTTGTGCAACCCTGTTTGTTATTTATTTATTATTCTAATATACTCTTTATGTGGTTGCCATGATGATTTTTTGAGGAGTTTGTTTGGGTGTATATTCCAGCCTGTATATTCCATGCAGTTTCCCTGGTGGACTATTTATTATCTGACTACACACATAGATATACCGGTTAACATACAACTGCTACCACTACTAGTAATCAGCATTTATGGTTTGTCAGTAGTCCGCTATAGATCATTGCCTATGTCCACACTTGTTTGTGCCGCCCTGCACCTATTTACCAATAAAGTTTTTTCACTTTGTACCCTGGACTTTGGTCGCAATTTTTCTTGTTTGTATTCTTTTTATGCATTTGCAGAAAAATAAAACCGGTGTTGGACGGGCAGCCCGCGGACGGTCTGCATTTTGCTAAGGGGGAATGTGACGCCCTGGGCAAGCCAAGGGTCACAGGTCATTGCACCACCACACCCTACATCCCAGTTAGGTACATCAAAGCTAACCAAAATCCTTGTTGCCTTCCTCCAGAGGCTGATGTTCACACCAGGGGGTGGGCCAGGCGGTTGGCTCCGCCCACCGAGGAGTTCACAGCTCTGGAGGCGGGAAGAACCAGGCAGATTAGCTCAGGGAGAGCTTGAGTAAACAGTGAAGTTGAGGAAGTGGAAGTGGTAAAGGAGGAGTAGGAGAAGTTGAAGGAAGGTGAAAGGTGACAGAAAGAAAGCCTGAAGAGAGTCCAGCTGTGTGCAGGACAAGATCAGCAAGGTCAGCAACGGCGGTGACTGGCTGGAGGGGGACCGTTTGGAAGTTCCTGGAAGGACCGCGGACGGGTAGTGGCCCGGCGGTCTGGAGCAGTGTACCAAAGAACAGTCAGCACCAGGGCAGGGGCCTCTTGGACCCCGGCAAGGCTAGGAGTCGCCAGAATTTGCCAAATCCGTCAGTGAAGGGGACGTAGATCCCCCAACAACCAAGTCCCGATTGAAGGCAACAGCCCAACCATTGTAGCAGAAACACCGCCACCGCCAGGGCACCAGTTTCTCAGGGCCAGCGCCTGCGGGCAAAGAGTAGAGCTCCTCCGGTCCAGCTTGAAGCCGGGGAGCAGGTTACCGGTGGGAACCCATCGCTACCAACACAGAAACAAAGGTGCAAGGAAAAGGGACATCACCGTCACCTACTGGGAGAGCAAGTGCAGCCGTCCGTGGGAACCGTCTTTCCAGCCGTGTGGTTTACCGTAAAACTGTGTCAACGTCTCAGGCTGAGTGAGTACCACAGTGCCGCAAGGCACAGCGCTGCCCCCGCGTCCCTGCGCCCACCGGGCCCTGCATCTCCCATCTCATCACCGGGCCCCGGGATCACCAACCCCTACCCACGGAGGGGCAACACAACACCTGGCTGCTCCGCATCACCATCCCCGGGATCCCCATATTGAGCAGCGGTGGTGAAATCACCACAACCGTGGGTGGCGTCACGGACAATAAACTATCCCCACACCCAACACCCCCCTTTTCACTCACGGGCGAGGAGTGCCGCTCGAGAACCCCCGGGATCCGGCCCACAGCTCGAGCCACCACTGAGCAGCAACTGCCGGACCCGAGCAGAAGGGGTGAGCGTAGTGTGCTGACACCCTTCTCCCCGCCCGCGACAAAGACACATCTGCAGGTTTTTCCCTCCGTTCTCTATAAAGACACATCTGCAGGTTTTTCCCTCCGCTCCCTATAAAGACACATCTGCAGGTTTTTCCCTCCTCTCTCTATAAAGACACATCTGCATGTTTTTCCCTCCGCTCTCTATAAAGACACATCTGCAGGTTTTTCCTTCCGCTCTCTATAAAGACACATCTGCGTGTTTTTCTCACTAACTGACATAAAATCAGAATAAACATTTCACGTTTTAGGTAAATTAGGAACCAAAATTATTTATATTTGCCAAATGCCAGAATAATAAGAGAGAGAATGTTTTAAGGCATTTTTATTACTTTTTGCAAAGTCAAAAGTTTGCATTCACAGACATTATCATCATCATCCCCATTGAGGCTCACAATCTAAATTCCCTATCAGTATGATTTTGGGGTGTGGGAGGAAACTGGAAAACCCTGAGGAAATCCACACAAACATGGGGAGAACATACAGTGGGGGAAATAAGTATTTGATGCAATTTTGCATGTTTTCCCACCAACATAGAATGGAGATGTCTGTAATTATTGTCTGCCGAGGGAGAAAATGGTCAGACGGATGGAGAAGCTTTTATACTATGAAACTATGATCTGGGGGAAGGGAGGCTAGCGGAGCAAAATACGGTAATAGAGCAGATAGAAATAGTAAAGCACTAGGGGTCAGAGTGTTTAGGGGGATGGGACATTTAACACGCAACATCATGGGGACACACCAGTGACGTGATCGCGGGTCTCTGATGGGTTGCTGTGACAATATGGGGGTCTGCTGAAGGCCTTCATGCTTGTCAGAGCAGTGTTCCTCCGAAACCTGCCTGTGTCTCGGCTAAGGAGCAAGTGATTTATATTATATGCAGCAATGCTATCGTGTATAGCACAAGTGATGAGGCAATCGCAGCCTCAAATTCCCGAAGGGGACTATTAAAAACAGTAAAAAAAGAAAAAAGTTTTAAAATGTATGAAAAAAAACCCTAAAAGTTGAAATCCCCCCCTTTTGCCCCATTAAAAATAAAGATAATTAAAAAAAAAAAAAATACACGTATGCCTTCAGAAAAGTCCGATCTATCTAAATATAACAATAATTAACCCAATTGGTAAAAGCTGTAAACAAAAAAATATTCAAGAATGCCAAAATTACATTTTTGGGTCACTTTAATACCACACAAAATGCTGTAGCAAGAGATGAAAACATCATCTCTACCCAAAATTATATCAATAAAAACATTGTTTTGCCCTGCAAAAAATAAGTCATCACACAGCTTCATCAACCGAAAAATGAAAACATTATGGGTCTTGACAAATGGCAAAACAACCCCCGAAAATGTATTTTCCAAACTTATGGGGGGTTTTCACCTATAAAATAATGAGAAAACTGGACATGTTTGGTATCGCTGTAAAGGTAATGTAAGGCATGCAAGACTTTCAAATAAACTTGTCTTTAGTTCACTTGTGCTGCAGGAAGCATTTACCACATCTATTTGTGTAATTTATGTTCTAGCTGCGTCCCTCTCCTCCCCTTTCCTATGTACAGCTCACATTCTCCATCCATATCAGTCCCTCTCTCCTGCCCTATCCTATGTATGTGGCGCCCCAGGACCTGGTCGCCACAACAGCATTGCCCTCCCAAAGGGTTAATGCTGAGCCTGGAGGTAATTGGGAGATCTATTGGCCAGTAAGTTAACACCCAACACAGTTCTCCCTCCGGCCAGCAGGGGGAGCTCTGAACCTGGAACTTCAGGGAGCATTCCTTAAGTCTGGCTGAAGGGAGGAAGTAGTAGTTAGTCTGGACACAGGAGTGAAAGAGTGCAGACGCAGAGTAGTGCTGCCTTGTGAAACTGGGGCCTAGAGCTGGGATAGCTTGGCCCAGTGAAGCAAGGGGAGCAGTGAGGCACAGCAGAGACTCGAACATCGGAGTCTGTAGTTGCCAGGGCATAAAATCCATCCCTGGTAGCTGAATCCGGAGGGCAGGAGAGCTGCAAGCCCCTGGCCCAGAAGTAATCTGAAGGTACAGCTGCATTCCAAGGGCCCGGTGTGGACTCCAGCAGAGAAGCACCAGAGAGGGCCTGCGCAGTCTACCACACAGAAAAGGGGACGAACAACAAGTCCCAGCAGCAAGAGGGCAATTGCAAACCCAAAGTGCAGTGTCCTAAAACAGCAGAGAAAGATTAAGGAGTAGGCCTCATACTCAACTGGCCAAAGATCACCCCAGGCACTTCCAGGCCGGCCGGACCATCTTTACCATCTGTGACGGTCTCCCTGGACCAAGTTTCTGCCGAGTAAAAGAGGAGAAGGTAAAGAGACTACTGTTTGTGCCTGTTTCTTTCATTGCTTGTCGGCCCTGCACCGTGTTAGTCACACAACACCATAGACTTCCACAAGCACCAACTGTGCCCCGGGCATTGCTCCACCTGTGGGGAGCAGTACCACCATTGCTGCTATAACATCATCCCGGTGGCCTCACACAGCAGCGGCGGCTTAATAGCCGCAGACCACAGGTGGCGTCACGAACACAAACTTTATTCACCTAGCCACATATTCAACTGACACCCACCAGGGCCACGGAGCCGGGCCCAGCCACCACTGACTACCACCGGACTAGTCCAGCCCGGCACCGGGTGTCCCACAGCCCTGGGGTGGGCGAGTCATGTACAGCTCACATTCTCCATCCATATCAGTCCCCCTCTCCTCCCCTATCATATGTACAGCTCACATTCTCCATCCATATCAGTCCCTCTCCTCCCCTATCCTATGTATAGCTCACATTCTCCATCCATATCAGTCCCTCTCTCCTCCCCTATCCTATGTACAGCTCACATTCTCCATCCATATCAGTCCCTCTCCTCCCCTATCCTATGTATAGCTCACATTCTCCATCCATATCAGTCCCTCTCTCCTCCCCTATCCTATGTACAGCTCACATTCTCCATCCATATCAGTCCCCCTCTCCTCCCCTATCCTATGTACAGCTCACATTCTCCATCCATATCAGTCCCCCTCTCCTCCCCTATCCTATGTACAGCTCACATTCTCCATCCATATCAGTCCCCCTCTCCTCCCCTATCCTATGTACAGCTCACATTCTCCATCCATATCAGTCCCTCTCTCCTGCCCTATCCTATGTACAGCTCACATTCTCCATCCATATCAGTCCCCCTCTCCTCCCCTATCCTATGTACAGCTCACATTCTCAATCCATATCAGTCCCCCTCTCCTCCCCTATCCTATGTACAGCTCACATTCTCCATCCATATCAGTCCCGCTCTCCTCCCCTATCCTATGTATAGCTCACATTCTCCATCCATATCAGTCCCCCTCTCCTCCCCTATCCTATGTACAGCTCACATTCTTCATCCATATCAGTCCCCCTCTCCTCCCCTATCCTATGTACAGCTCACATTCTCCATCCATATCAGTCCCCCTCTCCTCCCCTATCCTATGTACAGCTCACATTCTCCATCCATATCAGTCCCTCTCTCCTGCCCTATCCTATGTACAGCTCACATTCTCCATCCATATCAGTCCCTCTCCTCCCCTATCCTATGTATAGCTCACATTCTCCATCCATATCAGTCCCCCTCTCCTCCCCTATCCTATGTACAGCTCACATTCTCCATCCATATCAGTCCCCCTCTCCTCCCCTATCCTATGTATAGCTCACATTCTCCATCCATATCAGTCCCCCTCTCCTCCCCTATCCTATGTACAGCTCACATTCTTCATCCATATCAGTCCCCCTCTCCTCCCCTATCCTATGTACAGCTCACATTCTCCATCCATATCAGCCCCCCTCTCCTCCCCTATCCTATGTACAGCTCACATTCTCCATCCATATCAGTCCCACTCTCCTCCCCTATCCTATGTACAGCTCACATTCTCCATCCATATCAGTCCCTCTCTCCTCCCCTATCCTATGTACAGCTCACATTCTCCATCCATATCAGTCCCTCTCTCCTCCCCTATCCTATGTACAACTCACATTCTCCATCCATATCAGTCCCTCTCTCCTCCCCTATCCTATGTACAGCTCACATTCTCCATCCATATCAGTCCCCCTCTCCTCCCCTATCCTATGTACAGCTCACATTCTCCATCCATATCAGTCCCTCTCCTCCCCTATCCTATGTACAGCTCACATTCTCCATCCATTTCAGTCCATCTCCTCCCCTATCCTATGTACAGCTCACATTCTCCATCCATATCAGTCCCCCTCTCCTGCCCTATCCTATGTACAGCTCACATTCTCCATCCATATCAGTCCCTCTCCTCCCCTATCCTATGTACAGCTCACATTCTCCATCCATATCAGTCCCCCTCTCCTCCCCTATCCTATGTACAGCTCACATTCTCCATCCATATCAGTCCCTCTCTCCTCCCCTATCCTATGTACAGCTCACATTCTCCATCCATATCAGTCCCTCTCCTCCCCTATCCTATGTACAGCTCACATTCTCCATCCATATCAGTCCCCCTCTCCTCCCCTATCCTATGTACAGCTCACATTCTCCATCCATATCAGTCCCTCTCTCCTGCCCTATCCTATGTACAGCTCACATTCTCCATCCATATCAGTCCCCCTCTCCTCCCCTATCCTATGTACAGCTCACATTCTCCATCCATATCAGTCCCCCTCTCCTCCCCTATCCTATGTACAGCTCACATTCTCCATCCATATCAGTCCCCCTCTCCTCCCCTATCCTATGTACAGCTCACATTCTCCATCCATATCAGTCCCTCTCTCCTCCCCTATCCTATGTACAGCTCACATTCTCCATCCATATCAGTCCCCCTCTCCTCCCCTTTCCTTTGTACAGCTCACATTCTCCATCCATATCAGTCCCCCTCTCCTCCCCTATCCTATGTACAGCTCACATTCTCCATCCATATCAGTCCCCCTCTCCTCCCCTATCCTATGTACAGCTCACATTCTCCATCCATATCAGTCCCTCTCTCCTGCCCTATCCTATGTACAGCTCACATTCTCCATCCATATCAGTCCCCCTCTCCTCCCCTATCCTATGTACAGCTCACATTCTCCATCCATATCAGTCCCCCTCTCCTCCCCTATCCTATGTACAGCTCACATTCTCCATCCATATCAGTCCCCTCTCCTCCCCTATCCTATGTACAGCTCACATTCTCCATCCATATCAGTCCCCCTCTCCTCCCCTATCCTATGTACAGCTCACATTCTCCATCCATATCAGTCCCCCTCTCCTCCCCTATCCTATGTACAGCTCACATTCTCCATCCATATCAGTCCCTCTCCTCCCCTATCCTATGTATAGCTCACATTCTCCATCCATATCAGTCCCCCTCTCCTCCCCTATCCTATGTACAGCTCACATTCTCCATCCATATCAGTCCCCCTCTCCTCCCCTATCCTATGTATAGCTCACATTCTCCATCCATATCAGTCCCCCTCTCCTCCCCTATCCTATGTACAGCTCACATTCTTCATCCATATCAGTCCCCCTCTCCTCCCCTATCCTATGTACAGCTCACATTCTCCATCCATATCAGTCCCCCTCTCCTCCCCTATCCTATGTACAGCTCACATTCTCCATCCATATCAGTCCCACTCTCCTCCCCTATCCTATGTACAGCTCACATTCTCCATCCATATCAGTCCCTCTCTCCTCCCCTATCCTATGTACAGCTCACATTCTCCATCCATATCAGTCCCTCTCTCCTCCCCTATCCTATGTACAACTCACATTCTCCATCCATATCAGTCCCTCTCTCCTCCCCTATCCTATGTACAGCTCACATTCTCCTTCCATATCAGTCCCCCCTCTCCTCCCCTATCCTATGTACAGCTCACATTCTCCATCCATATCAGTCCCTCTCCTCCCCTATCCTATGTACAGCTCACATTCTCCATCCATTTCAGTCCATCTCCTCCCCTATCCTATGTACAGCTCACATTCTCCATCCATATCAGTCCCCCTCTCCTGCCCTATCCTATGTACAGCTCACATTCTCCATCCATATCAGTCCCTCTCCTCCCCTATCCTATGTACAGCTCACATTCTCCATCCATATCAGTCCCCCTCTCCTCCCCTATCCTATGTACAGCTCACATTCTCCATCCATATCAGTCCCTCTCTCCTCCCCTATCCTATGTACAGCTCACATTCTCCATCCATATCAGTCCCTCTCCTCCCCTATCCTATGTACAGCTCACATTCTCCATCCATATCAGTCCCCCTCTCCTCCCCTATCCTATGTACAGCTCACATTCTCCATCCATATCAGTCCCTCTCTCCTGCCCTATCCTATGTACAGCTCACATTCTCCATCCATATCAGTCCTCCTCTCCTCCCCTATCCTATGTACAGCTCACATTCTCCATCCATATCAGTCCCTCTCTCCTGCCCTATCCTATGTACAGCTCACATTCTCCATCCATATCAGTCCCCCTCTTCTCCCCTATCCTATGTACAGCTCACATTCTCCATCCATATCAGTCCCCCTCTCCTCCCCTATCCTATGTACAGCTCACATTCTCCATCCATATCAGTCCCCCTCTCCTCCCCTATCCTATGTACAGCTCACATTCTCCATCCATATCAGTCCCCCTCTCCTCCCCTATCCTATGTACAGCTCACATTCTCCATCCATATCAGTCCCTCTCTCCTCCCCTATCCTATGTACAGCTCACATTCTCCATCCATATCAGTCCCCCTCTCCTCCCCTTTCCTTTGTACAGCTCACATTCTCCATCCATATCAGTCCCCCTCTCCTCCCCTATCCTATGTACAGCTCACATTCTCCATCTATATCAGTCCCCCTCTCCTCCCCTATCCTATGTACAGCTCACATTCTCCATCCATATCAGTCCCTCTCTCCTGCCCTATCCTATGTACAGCTCACATTCTCCATCCATATCAGTCCCCCTCTCCTCCCCTATCCTATGTACAGCTCACATTCTCCATCCATATCAGTCCCCCTCTCCTCCCCTATCCTATGTACAGCTCACATTCTCCATCCATATCAGTCCCCCTCTCCTCCCCTATCCTATGTACAGCTCACATTCTCCATCCATATCAGTCCCTCTCTCCTGCCCTATCCTATGTACAGCTCACATTCTCCATCCATATCAGTCCCCCTCTCCTCCCCTATCCTATGTACAGCTCACATTCTCCATCCATATCAGTCCCCCTCTCCTCCCCTATCCTATGTACAGCTCACATTCTCCATCCATATCAGTCCCTCTCCTCCCCTATCCTATGTACAGCTCACATTCTCCATCCATATCAGTCCCCCTCTCCTCCCCTATCCTATGTACAGCTCACATTCTCCATCCATATCAGTCCCCCTCTCCTCCCCTATCCTATGTACAGCTCACATTCTCCATCCATATCAGTCCCTCTCCTCCCCTATCCTATGTACAGCTCACATTCTCCATCCATTTCAGTCCATCTCCTCCCCTATCCTATGTACAGCTCACATTCTCCATCCATATCAGTCCCCCTCTCCTCCCCTATCCTATGTACAGCTCACATTCTCCATCCATATCAGTCCCTCTCCTCCCCTATCCTATGTACAGCTCACATTCTCCATCCATATCAGTCCCCCTCTCCTCCCCTATCCTATGTACAGTTCACATTCTCCATCCATATCAGTCCCCTCTCTCCTCCCCTATCCTATGTACAGCTCACATTCTCCATCCATATCAGTCCCTCTCCTCCCCTATCCTATGTACAGCTCACATTCTCCATCCATATCAGTCCCCCTCTCCTCCCCTATCCTATGTACAGCTCACATTCTCCATCCATATCAGTCCCTCTCTCCTGCCCTATCCTATGTACAGCTCACATTCTCCATCCATATCAGTCCCCCTCTCCTCCCCTATCCTATGTACAGCTCACATTCTCCATCCATATCAGTCCCCCTCTCCTCCCCTTTCCTTTGTACAGCTCACATTCTCCATCCATATCAGTCCCCCTCTCCTCCCCTATCCTATGTACAGCTCACATTCTCCATCCATATCAGTCCCCCTCTCCTCCCCTATCCTATGTACAGCTCACATTCTCCATCCATATCAGTCCCTCTCTCCTGCCCTATCCTATGTACAGCTCACATTCTCCATCCATATCAGTCCCCCTCTCCTCCCCTATCCTATGTACAGCTCACATTCTCCATCCATATCAGTCCCCCTCTCCTCCCCTATCCTATGTACAGCTCACATTCTCCATCCATATCAGTCCCCCTCTCCTCCCCTATCCTATGTACAGCTCACATTCTCCATCCATATCAGTCCCCCTCCTCCCCTATCCTATGTACAGCTCACATTCTCCATCCATATCAGTCCCCCTCTCCTCCCCTATCCTATGTACAGCTCACATTCTCCATCCATATCAGTCCCCGTCTCCTCCCCTATCCTATGTACAGCTCACATTCTCCATCCATATCAGTCCCCGTCTCCTCCCCTATCCTATGTACAGCTCACATTCTCCATCCATATCAGTCCCTCTCTCCTCCCCTATCCTATGTACAGCTCACATTCTCCATCCATATCAGTCCCCCTCTCCTCCCCTATCCTATGTACAGCTCACATTCTCCATCCATATCAGTCCCTCTCCTCCCCTATCCTATGTACAGCTCACATTCTCCATCCATATCAGTCCCCCTCTCCTCCCCTATCCTATGTACAGCTCACATTCTCCATCCATATCAGTCCCCCTCTCCTCCCCTATCCTATGTACAGCTCACATTCTCCATCCATATCAGTCCCTCTCTCCTCCCCTATCCTATGTACAGCTCACATTCTCCTTCCATATCAGTCCCTCTCCTCCCCTATCCTATGTACAGCTCACATTCTCCATCCATATCAGTCCCTCTCTCCTCCCCTATCCTATGTACAGCTCACATTCTCCTTCCATATCAGTCCCTCTCCTCCCCTATCCTATGTACAGCTCACATTCTCCATCCATATCAGTCCCTCTCTCCTCCCCTATCCTATGTACAGCTCACATTCTCCATCCATATCAGTCCCCCTCTCCTCCCCTATCCTATGTACAGCTCACATTCTCCATCCATATCAGTCCATCTCCTCCCCTATCCTATGTACAGCTCACATTTTGCATCCATATCAGTCCCCCTCTCCTCCCCTATCCTATGTACAGCTCACATTCTCCATCCATATCAGTCCCCCTCTCCTCCTCTATCCTATGTACAGCTCACATTCTCCATCCATATCAGTCCCTCTCCTCCCCTATCCTATGTACAGCTCACATTCTCCATCCATATCAGTCCCTCTCCTCCCCTATCCTATGTACAGCTCACATTCTCCATCCATATCAGTCCCTCTCCTCCCCTATCCTATGTACAGCTCACATTCTCCATCCATATCAGTCCCCCTCTCCTCCCCTATCCTATGTACAGCTCACATTCTCCATCCATATCAGTCCCCCTCTCCTCCCCTATCCTATGTACAGCTCACATTCTCCATCCATATCAGTCCCCCTCTCCTCCCCTATCCTATGTACAGCTCACATTCTCCATCCATATCAGTCCCTCTCCTCCCCTATCCTTTGTACAGCTCACATTCTCCATCCATATCAGTCCCTCTCTCCTACCCTATCCTATGTACAGCTCACATTCTCCATCCATATCAGTCCCCCTCTCCTCCCCTATCCTATGTACAGCTCACATTCTCCATCCATATCAGTCCCTCTCCTCCCCTATCCTATGTACAGCTCACATTCTCCATCCATATCAGTCCCCCTCTCCTCCCCTATCCTATGTACAGCTCACATTCTCCATCCATATCAGTCCCTCTCCTCCCCTATCCTATGTACAGCTCACATTCTCCATCCATATCAGTCCCTCTCTCCTCCCCTATCCTATGTACAGCTCACATTCTCCATCCATATCAGTCCATCTCTCCTGCCCTATCCTATGTACAGCTCACATTCTCCATCCATATCAGTCCCCCTCTCCTCCCCTATCCTATGTACAGCTCACATTCTCCATCCATATCAGTCCCCCTCTCCTCCTCTATCCTATGTACAGCTCACATTCTCCATCCATGTCAGTCCCTCTCTCCTCCCCTATCCTATGTACAGCTCACATTCTCCATCCATGTCAGTCCCCCTCTCCTCCCCTATCCTATGTACAGCTCACATTCTCCATCCATATCAGTCCCCCTCTCCTCCCCTATCCTATGTACAGCTCACATTCTCCATCCATATCAGTCCCCCTCTCCTCCCCTATCCTATGTACAGCTCACATTCTCCATCCATATCAGTCCCTCTCCTCCCCTATCCTATGTACAGCTCACATTCTCCATCCATATCAGTCCATCTCCTCCCCTATTGTCGCGGGCGGGGAGGAGGGTGTCAGCACACCGCGCTCACCCCTTCTGCTCGGGTCCGGCTGCTCAGTGGTGGCTCGAGCCGTGGGCCGGATCCCGGGGGTTTCTCGAGCGGCACTCCTCGCCCGTGAGTGAAAGGGGGGTTTGGGGTGTTGGGATAATGTCCGTGACGCCACCCACGGTTGTGGTGATGTGTAGCACCACCGCTGCTCGATGCGGGGATCCCGGGGATGGTGAAGGGGAGCAGCTAGGTGTTGTGTTGCCCCTCCGTGGGTAGGGGTTGGTGATCCCGGGGCCCGGTGATGGCTTGGGAGGTGCAGGGCCTGGTGGGCGCAGGGACACGGGGGCAGCGCTGTGCCTTGCGGCACTGTAGTACTCACTCAGCCTGAGACGTGGACACAGTTTGTACGGTAAACCAAACGGCTGGTAAGACGGTCCCACGGACGGCTGCTTTGCTTTCCCGGTAGGTGACGGTGATGTCCCTCTTCCTTGCACCTGTTTGCACGGTTGGTTGCGATGGGTCCCCACCGGTAACCCGCTCCCCGGCTTCAAGCTGGGCCGGAGGAGCACTACACTTTGCCCGCAGGCGCTGGCCCTCAGAGACTGGTGCCCTGGCGGTGGCGGTGCCTCTGTTGTACGGGTTGGGCTGTTGCCTTCAATCGGGACTTGGTTGTTGGGGGAATCTACGTCCCCTTCACTGACGGATTCGGCAAATTTGGCGACTCCTAGCCTTGCCGGGGTCTGAGAGGCCCCTGCCCTGGTGCTGACTGTCCTTCGGAACACTGCTCCAGACCACCGGGCACACAGCCAACGGGGTCCTTCCAGGAACTTCCGAACTGTCCCCCTCCAGACAGTCACCGCCGTTGCTGACCTTGCTGGCTTGCCCTGCACAAAGCTGGACCTTCAGGCTTTCCTCTCTCTGTCACCACTCTTGCTTTTCTTTACTTTCACTTAGTTGTTTACTCCTCTCTAGCTCTCAGCTAGACTTCACTCTTGCCCTCCCTGGGCTAATCTGCCTGGTACTTCCTGCCTCCAGAGCTGTGATCTCCTTGGTGGGCGGAGCCAACCGCCTGGCCCACCCCCTGGTGTGAATCATCAGCCTCTGGAGGAAGGCAACAAGGATTTCTGGTTCAGCTTAGGTGTGCCTACCTGGGATGTGGGGTGTGGTGGTGTGTGACCTGTGTCCCCTGGCTTGCCCAGGGCGACACATTCCCCCTTAGCAAAATGCAGACCGTCCGCGGGCTGCCGTCCTACACCGGTTTTATTTTCTGTAAAAAGGGGATAACAGGGTTAAACATAACATAAGACATTTTTAATAAATCTTCCCTAACGGGAGGCACATTTTACTTTAACGTTTCAACGGTTTACGGTTACGGTTTCCGCTCTCTCCCACCCAAGTAACCTGGCCCTGGTGCTGCCCCTAAAGCCCAGGCAGCACCCCTTGACCCACAGTCCAGCACACGGTACCCGAGCGGGATCTGTCCTTGCCCTCCAGAGGGTAGCCACCGGTTCCTTTGGTGGCTGGGCCCTAGCCTGCTCTGCTCAGGGCCCTCCCTCCAACCTGCCTCTCCGGAGGCGGCCTGCGGAAAACGGTAACGGTAAACAACATATTTACAAGCCACTAACGTCTGTGGTTGCCCTGCAAGTTCACGGGCTTGTCCATGGAAAGTCCTCCATGCAGAACAACTTTTTAACGGTCCCCACGGGGACAACGGTGCCGGCTCCAGCCGGTTGCTAATCACACGGTGAATCAGGTGACTTCTTCGGTAATTTTACTTATCATCTTTCAACTTTTAAACTTTTCAAACACACAAGCTGGTGGTCCCAACGGGGACTGTGCTGCGGGCATCCATTGCCCTACTCCAGTTCCTCTAGTGCTAAGGCGGACCCATCCTCTGCCACCAACATCTCAAACATGCACTGACATGCCTGCTGTGACAGAGGTACCCGGTACCCATTTCCACCGGTACGCGGAGTATGATAAACCACAGGGTCCCCCACATAGCGGGAACGCTCAATTGCTCCTTCAGCCGCAACAGCGGGCCCGGAGCTGGGGCAGGAGTCGTCATTTCTTGTCTCTGCGTCAGGCGGGTTGCCGCCAGCTGCCGCAGCCTCCTGGTCTCCAGCATCCAACACTTCATCCCCATCTGCAGTAGCATGGAGCAGCGGAGTAGGCGAGCCTATGTTGAGGCGCCCCATCAGTGATGGCAAGGGCGATGCATAGGCCGAGACTAGGCCGGGCCCCTCAGCCGCAGCGGCCGGTCCAGGTAGGACATAGGAACGTGGGTCACCAGTCGGTTCTGCTACATCTATTCCCCTTTCGCCCATCGGGGCAGTTGTAATCAGCTCCTCCACCTCGTTGGTCCACTGCTCCAGCATCCGAAAGATCTGATCCTGCTGGCGTTGGTGGAATTGTATCACCTGGGCCTTCATCCAGGCCACGGTTCCGGGCTCAGGGTCTGGCACAGTCTCTACTGGGACTTCAGGCACCACGCTGTTAAGGAGCCGTGGTTCTAGCGGTTCCCCTTGGTGCACTTCAGGGCCGTCTTGAATGTCTGCAGCCGGCTGGTCCGCCGAAGCGGCTGGGCAGGGTATCGCTACCGATGGGACAGGTAGCGGGCCTAATGGCGGGGCGGCAGCAGCTATTACGGATAGCGGGGAGAGAGGCAGGGTGAGCGGAAGCCGGCCGGGCCCCTCAGCCGCAGCGGCCGATCCTTCAGGAATACAGGGGCGTGGGTCGCTTACCCGCTCCTCCAAATCCTCTTCTGCCTCGCGTCTCCACATAGCAGCCACTACGTCCGCCATGTCGGTCTCCCACTCCTCCAGGAGGAGTTGCATATGGGCCTGCAGACGGTTACTCAGCGGGACGGTCCGGTCCCTCAACCACGTCGCCGTGCCGGGCGCGGGGGCTTCCTCGTTGCGGGTTGGATCTTGCATCTTGGTAACAAGGTTTTTCCAGGAACCCAATATCGCTGCAGAGTCCTGGCGTCCCTGCTTTTATAGCCGCAGCTACATGCGTCCAGCCGCCATCGCGTCCCCCTTAGCTCTTTCCGGCCCCTCCTCTCTCGGGGCGGGGTTTTGGCCTTCGCGCCTCTACTGCTCGAGAAGACGCTCGAGCGGGAACTTTTCGCGCCAAAGATGGCGGCTTCTGAAATTTTCCTGCCGGATACCTCCGGCGGTAACAAGGCGCACCTCTACCAAACGGCAGAGCGGTAGGATCCTGTTCGTGACGCCAAGTTGTCGCGGGCAGGGAGGAGGGTGTCAGCACACCGCGCTCACCCCTTCTGCTCTGGTCCGGCTGCTCAGTGGTGGCTCGAGCCGTAGGCCGGATCCCGGGGGTTTCCTCGAGCGGCACTCCTCGCCCGTGAGTGAAAGGGGGGTTTGGGGTGTTGGGATAATGTCCGTGACGCCACCCACGGTTGTGGTGATGTGTAGCACCACCGCTGCTCGATGCGGGGATCCCGGGGATGGTGAAGGGGAGCAGCTAGGTGTTGTGTTGCCCCTCCGTGGGTAGGGGTTGGTGATCCCGGGGCCCGGTGATGGCTTGGGAGGTGCAGGGCCTGGTGGGTGCAGGGACACGGGGGCAGCGCTGTGCCTTGCGGCACTGTAGTACTCACTCAGCCTGAGACGTGGACACAGTTTGTACGGTAAACCAAACGGCTGGTAAGACGGTCCCACGGACGGCTGCTTTGCTTTCCCGGTAGGTGACGGTGATGTCCCTCTTCCTTGCACCTGTTTGCATGGTTGGTTGCGATGGGTCCCCACCGGTAACCCGCTCCCCGGCTTCAAGCTGGGCCGGAGGAGCACTACACTTTGCCCGCAGGCGCTGGCCCTCAGAGACTGGTGCCCTGGCGGTGGCGGTGCCTCTGTTGTACGGGTTGGGCTGTTGCCTTCAATCGGGACTTGGTTGTTGGGGGAATCTACGTCCCCTTCACTGACGGATTCGGCAAATTTGGCGACTCCTAGCCTTGCCGGGGTCCGAGAGGCCCCTGCCCTGGTGCTGACTGTCCTTCGGAACACTGCTCCAGACCACCGGGCACACAGCCAACGGGGTCCTTCCAGGAACTTCCGAACTGTCCCCCTCCAGACAGTCACCGCCGTTGCTGACCTTGCTGGCTTGCCCTGCACAAAGCTGGACCTTCAGGCTTTCCTCTCTCTGTCACCACTCTTGCTTTTCTTTACTTTCACTTAGTTGTTTACTCCTCTCTAGCCCTCAGCTAGACTTTACTCTTGCCCTCCCTGGGCTAATCTGCCTGGTACTTCCTGCCTCCAGAGCTGTGATCTCCTTGGTGGGCGGAGCCAACCACCTGGCCCACCCCCTGGTGTGAATCATCAGCCTCTGGAGGAAGGCAACAAGGATTTCTGGTTCAGCTTAGGTGTGCCTACCTGGGATGTGGGGTGTGGTGGTGTGTGACCTGTGTCCCCTGGCTTGCCCAGGGCGACACACTATCCTATGTACAGCTCACATTCTCCATCCATATCAGTCCCTCTCTCCTCCCCTATCCTATGTACAGCTCACATTCTCCATCCATATCAGTCCCTCTCCTCCCCTATCCTATGTACAGCTCACATTCTCCATCCATATAAGTCCCTCTCCTCCCCTATCCTTTGTACAGCTCAAATTCTCCATCCATATCAGTCCCCCTCTCCTCCCCTATCCTATGTACAGCTCACATTCTCCATCCATATCAGTCCCTCTCTCCTCCCCTATCCTATGTACAGCTCACATTCTCCATCCATATCAGTCCCTCTCTCCTCCCCTATCCTATGTACAGCTCACATTCTCCATCCATATCAGTCCCTCTCCTCCCCTATCCTATGTACAGCTCACATTCTCCATCCATATCAGTCCCCCTCTCCTCCCCTATCCTATGTACAGCTCACATTCTCCATCCATATCAGTCCCTCTCCTCCCCTATCCTTTGTACAGCTCAAATTCTCCATCCATATCAGTCCCCCTCTCCTCCCCTATCCTATGTACAGCTCACATTCTCCATCCATATCAGTCCCTCTCTCCTCCCCTATCCTATGTACAGCTCACATTCTCCATCCATATCAGTCCCTCTCTCCTCCCCTATCCTATGTACAGCTCACATTCTCCATCCATATCAGTCCCTCTCTCCTGCCCTATCCTATGTACAGCTCACATTCTCCATCCATATCAGTCCCCCTCTCCTCCCCTATCCTATGTATAGCTCACATTCTCCATCCATATCAGTCCCTCTCCTCCCCTATCCTATGTACAGCTCACATTCTCCATCCATATCAGTCCCTCTCTCCTCCCCTATCCTATGTACAGCTCACATTCTCCATCCATATCAGTCCCTCTCTCCTCCCCTATCCTATGTACAGCTCACATTCTCCATCCATATCAGTCCCTCTCTCCTGCCCTATCCTATGTACAGCTCACATTCTCCATCCATATCAGTCCCTCTCTCCTCCCCTATCCTATGTACAGCTCACATTCTCCATCCATATCAGTCCCTCTCCTCCCCTATCCTTTGTACAGCTCAAATTCTCCATCCATATCAGTCCCCCTCTCCTCCCCTATCCTATGTACAGCTCACATTCTCCATCCATATCAGTCCCTCTCTCCTCCCCTATCCTATGTACAGCTCACATTCTCCATCCATATCAGTCCCTCTCTCCTCCCCTATCCTATGTACAGCTCACATTCTCCATCCATATCAGTCCCTCTCTCCTGCCCTATCCTATGTACAGCTCACATTCTCCATCCATATCAGTCCCCCTCTCCTCCCCTATCCTATGTATAGCTCACATTCTCCATCCATATCAGTCCCTCTCCTCCCCTATCCTATGTACAGCTCACATTCTCCATCCATATCAGTCCCCCTCTCCTCCCCTATCCTATGTACAGCTCACATTCTCCATCCATATCAGTCCCCCTCTCCTCCCCTATCCTATGTACAGCTCACATTCTCCATCCATATCAGTCCCCCTCTCCTCCCCTATCCTATGTATAGCTCACATTCTCCATCCATATCAGTCCATCTCTCCTCCCCTATCCTATGTACAGCTCACATTCTCCATCCATATCAGTCCCTCTCCTCCCCTATCCTATGTACAGCTCACATTCTCCATCCATATCAGTCCCTCTCTCCTCCCTTTTCCCTTCCCTAATGAACGACGATCACCGATCGCAAAATCGTTCCAAAACGGTGATCGTTGACACGTCGCTCCTTTCCTTAATATCACTGCTGCCACAGGTACAATGTTGTTTGTCATTCCTGCGGCAGCAGACATCGCTATGTGTGACACTGCGGGAGCGACGAACCTCTCCTTACCTGCGTCCACCGGCAATGAGGAAGGAAGGAGGTGGGCGGGATGTTACGTCCCGCTCATCTCCGCCCCTCCGCTTCTATTGGCCGGCCGCTTAGTGATGCCGCAGTGACGTCGCTATTACGCGAAACACACCTCCCCCTTGAAGGAGGGATTGTTCGGCGGTCACAGCGACGTCGCTGACAAGGTATGTGCGTGTGACGCTGCCGTAGCGATAATGTTCGCTACAACAGCGATCACCAAATGTCGCAAGTACGACGGGGGCGGGTGCTATCGCGTTCGACATCGCTATCAATCGCTAGCGATGTCGCAGCATGTAAAGTACCCTTTAGTGGTAATAGTATTACTGTGCCAAGTCACTACTATTTGCATCTGCATTAGCATTATTTTTACAGCAGAGGGCCAGTGCAATATAATATTGGGTATATTTACCATATAGCTGCTACAAAAGAGGGCCAGTGCCATACTTATAATATAGTTTTTGAACTAATCTAACTTGGTTGTCTCATTGAGGTTAATGGGCAGGTTACCTCTTTGTGCACAAAGTCATTAACAGCTGCAATGTGCAGGTATATCAGGCAATGTCTATGAGAAGTGCTGCAGTGCAAAGCAATGAATCTATCCACCTATATTAACTAGTGCAATCAGTGCTTTTTTTGTAAAAAATATTTGCTGGTACGCATCTCTGAGGCGAGGAGCGGGGGGGTATGTGGGTGCTGTCAGGCGCGCTGCCGGCCGACATTGAGTAGCGGGGCTGCGGTGGGGTGTGCCGGTGCCAGTGGAGAGAGTGGACGATCATGTGAGCACAAGTATGAGATTTGTACACTTCTGGCCACATTCTGGTTTGATGTGTCCAGCCTCTGTCAATCCATTTTCATTGAGCATGTCTGTTCAGCACGTGACCACATCTATGTAAATCGCATACTTGCAGCTTCATAACCTCCCACTCTCACTGCTGGCACCAGAGAATCCTGACAGCGTGCAGAGTGCACACTGTGAGAATTCAGAAGGCTGCAGTCACAGAGTGACACACAGAGTGACTGCAGACTCATCACAAATTTGGACAACCCCTTTAATGCTCCTAACAACATAAATAAAAACATAGTAACCCTTAACTTGTCAGACGGCACAAGACTTTATTAAAGAGATTATCCACTACTTTAACATTAATGACCTTTCCTTAGGATAGGTCACCAATGTCTGACTGGTCGGGGTCCGGCACCTGGCAACCCCGCCAATTCCCTACACTAGGTGTCGGTGGTGGCCAGAAGTGCTCAGTTCTGGACCTGCTCCGTCTTCTGATAGTGGCAGCAGTCTCCTATTAAAATCAATGAGGCGGATGTGCAGTACCCGGCCGCACACACCATCAGAGGACGGAGCAGATCCAGAAATAAGCATTTCCGGCCACCTGCACCATAATCAGCTGATCAGTGGGGGTCCCATTGCACTCACATCAGAAGCGATGCGCAAGTGGGACCAAGGCCTAATGATGGGACACAGTCAGTATCACAAATAAACATTTACATTCAGGTACCTTATAGATGATGTTGTCTCTAGTCATTTCTTTCTATTCTTCATCTTGTCCTGACGCAATGATGACTTTTCACATTCACATCTCGTCTCTGCAGATTTCCATCTTCTCCGGTCTTCTGTAACACATCCCGACACAATGCCCCTAAAATAGCAGAATGATTATAATACTTCTACTTAAAAATATCTGCCCTACACTGTGCCCCAGAATAAATAATGGCCCCAGTATTCTCTGCACAAAATATGACCCACACTGTCCCTCTTGTGGTACATGGCCTACATATTCCCTCTTTCCAAACTGAGCCTACTGTTTACAGTGTCCTTTACATTGTGTCCCCTTATACTGCACCGTCTTTATACTGTGCCCTCATCACACTCCCCCTCCTTGCTATAACCTCACAATGTCCTCCCATTCTGCCCCCTCTCTATACCACCCCCTCCACTACCCAGTCTTTATTCTGTGCCCCTCACATTCTTCTCATCCCTTACTGTCTCCTCACTACCTCCTGTGTGCCCATATACTTTTCCACCTCACTCCCCATCCTGCCCACAAATTTCTTTCCAGTTCGCTCCACATCCTCTCTGTCCCCATGCATGAAACCTCATCCTCTCTGTCCCCATGCATCACCCCTTATCCTCTCTGTCCCCATGCATGAAACCTCATCCTCTCTCTCCACATGCATCACCCCTCATCCTCTGTCCCCATGCATGAAACCCCATCCTCTCTCTCCCCATACATCACCCCTCATCATTTCTCTCCCCATGCATGAAACCTCATCCTCTCTCTCCCCATATATGAAACCTCATCCTCTCTCTCCCCATACATGAAACCTCATCCTCTCTCTCCCTATACATGAAACCTCATCCTCTCTCTCTCCCCATACATCACCCCTCATCATTTCTCTCCCCATGCATGAAACCTCATCCTCTCTCTCCCCATATATGAAACCTCATCCTCTCTCTCCCCATATATGAAACCTCATCCTCTCTCTCCCCATACATGAAACCTCATCCTCTCTCTCCCCATACATGAAACCTCATCCTCTCTCTCTCCCCATACATCACCCCTCATCATTTCTCTCCCCATGCATGAAACCTCATCCCCTCTCTCCCCATGCATCACCCCTTATCCTCTGTCCCCATGCATGAAACCTCATCCTCTCTGTCCCCATACATCACCCCTCATCCTCTCTCCCCATGAATGAAACCTCATCCTCTCTCTCCCCATACATCACCCCTCATCCTCTCTCCCCATGAATGAAACCTCATCCTCTCTCCCCATACATTACCCCTCATCATTTCTCTCCTCATGCATGAAACCTCATCCTCTCTCCCCATACATTACCCCTCATCATTTCTCTCCCCATGCATGAAACCTCATCCTCTCTCTCCCCATACATCACCCCTCATCCTCTCTCCCCATGAATGAAACCTCATCCTCTCTCCCCATACATCACCCCTCATCATTTCTCTCCCCATGCATGAAACCTCATCCTCTCTTTCCCCATACTCTGTCGATAGATAGTTCCCTCCCCCATCCATACTCTGTATATACATATTGCCCCCTCCCCACCCTCTGTCCCTCCAATAGTGTGTGCACAGATGGTTCCCTCCCTCACCCTCTTCTGTCCCCCCCATAGTGTGTCCACAAATAGTTCCCCCCCCTCCCCCATACTGTTTCATAAATACTCCCCTCTTACCCCATAATGTTCGTCCGTCATTATCTTCTTCAGCTCCACAGTGGAGCACTTATCAGCGTTTCTTTGCCGCCTCTGCGCTGCGGTGCTGGCTTCCGGGTCAGCAGTCTGATCAGCTGACCTGATCACATGACAGCCGTCGCGCTGACCCGGAAGTCAGCACCGGCATCACCGCTTCAATTGTCCTCGCGTCTGACAGATACTAGGACAATTGAGCAGTGGGAGCCGCACGCTGCACTTTCTATGAGTGCGGCTGTCAGCGTGACAGCTGTGCTCAGAGAATAGCGGCTCCCACCCCGCAGACTTCCACACCGCCGCATCAGGCAGCCCGACAGCGCCCCCTGGAGACCCCTCTGGCTTGTGCCTTTGCTCCACATGGCTAATTTGTATAGTTTACAAATTATCCATGTGGACAGAGCCAGAGGCGCTCTTCAGATTTTCCGGTACGCCGTACCGACGCGTACCACTGCAAAAAAAGCACTGAGTGCAATAGTTTTGAATTCCTGCTATTGAGCTTCTAAAATAGTGTAAATTGCATTATTGTGCCAAGGCGCTGCTATAGCAATACAATAGCAGTATTTTTACAACAGAGGGCCAGTGCAATATATAATTTATTTATAAATATTTATGATTAAACATTTATGATAACTAAACATTGTTGGAATTTCTGCAACCTGCTATTCTATATATTTGTTTCTTAAACCGTACATAAGCCGTATAAAGAGTGTTATCCTATAACAGTATTATAGAGAACTACTGTAGATTATAATATATAGCCATGTTGTAATACAACTTTATACATTCCCACAAGGGTTCATACTGTTTACTCATATATGTTGTTCAGACTAAATGTTTTTGTTTGTTTTTTCACTGTCACAGATCACCAATTTTTGTCTTTTAAAGAAATTGAATTAATAAAAATCTATTTTTATGCACAAATACTCCTTGTTCTTTCTCTGTTTATACTTTCTTTCAGCACCCAGCTTTCCCATGCTCTGATATCAAGGGCAACCTGGGTGCTGAGGGAAAGATGTATAGCAGAGCATGGTAAAGCTGGGTGCTGAGGATAAGATGGATATCAAAACATAGGAAAGCTGGATGCTGAGGGAAAGATGTATAGCAGAGCATGGTAAAGCTTGGTGCCGAGGACAAGATGGATATCAGAACATAGGAACGCTGGGTGCTTAGGGAAAGATGGATATCGTAGCATGGGCAAACTGGGTGCTGAGGGAAAGAGCCATGTAAGTAAAAGAAAGGAGAAACATCCAGCTCTTCAGGCGAGGAAAGCCATGGTCTTTATTTCAGCATGCAGACAACGGATGACATGACCAGCACAGCTCTACGCGTTTCAGGTGAAACAATCACCCTAAATCATTCATGATTTCCTACTAAAGGGGGCTTTACACGGTAGCGATATCGCTAGCAATTTGTAGCAATAGCGAGCGTGTAAGTACCCGCCCCCGTCGTTCATGCGATTGTTTGTGATCGCTGCCGTAGCGAACATTATCGCTACGGCAGTGTCACACATACTTACCTGGTCGTCGTCGTCGCTGTGACTGCCGAACAATCCCTCCTTCAAGGGGGAGGGACGTTCGGCATCACAGCGACGTCACCTCAACATCACTAAGCGGAGGGGCGGAGATGAGCAGGACGTAACATCCCGCCCACCTCCTTCCTTCCGCATTGTGGCCGGCGGCAGGTAAGGAGACGTTCCTCGCTCCTGCGGTGTCACAAATAGCGATGTGTGCTGCTGCATGAGCGATGAACAACATGGATAAACAACCCTTACCGATTTTTGAGTTTGGGACGACCTCTCCATGGTGAACGATTTTCACCATTTTTGAGGTCGCTTAAGGTCGCTGGTCAGTGTCACACACTGCGATATCGTTAATGACGCCGGATGTGCGTCACTAACAACGTGACCCCGACGATAAAACATTAACGATATCGTAGCGTGTAAAGCCCCCTTAACAGTTCTTCCCGACCTGCACTGCTGGCAGACCACGTTCGTTCACTTAGGGGAACAGGTCTTCACAGAGAAGCTAAGTCTATATCAGCCTTCACAATAGCACACCTGTGGCGCCCCTGACCTGGTCAGGCACCACTGAGTACTGCACCCATGCTGGGGACAGTACAATACAGGTAATCCAGAAGGCTGACCGAGGTGTGACTACACAGGCGCATAGTGATCAGGTCTCACACATGTACCTTTGAGAGGACCCCTGGGGATCCCAGGAGGGGGAAAAGCCTTCACCTCCACTGGAATAGTGGAGGGGGCCAAAAGCCTCCATCTCCTCTCAAGGGGTGTGGTAAGAGAGTCTGGTTGCTAGGTGGCGTAGGCAAGAACAGGAGAGGAGGGGCAGTGAGCCGGTTCAGTGTAGAGTCCAGGGAGCTCCGAGGAGAGCAGACCCCTGGGGCTGTTGCAGTCTGACAGCGTCCGCGCAGTGGCTACCGACGGGGGAGAACGGTCACCTAGGGGTGCTACCCGAAACCCATCTCAGCTAGAGAGAGCACGGAGTGGGAAGTAAGGAGACTGCTAGGGAGTACCAGGCCCAAACGGGCGGCAGATCCCGGAGCGGGGATAGATCCAACTTTCCTTGCTAAACCTGCCGGTGTGGGGCCCTCAAAGCCCACACCACAACACCCAAAAGCCGCAGCCACGTAGCCACAGTTAGGGCCCATAGTTCACAGGAGGCAAGCAGCTGGAGTGATCTGGTCCAGGCGACAAGCAAACGGCAAACCAACGAAGGGGAGAGAGGCTTCAGCATCTTCCCTGGGTGACCCCCATAGGGACTAAAAGTCGGGGTTACTCCAAACCACCAAGGGCTAAGGAAGGCGAGTCGGTAGTCACCCTCACCAGTCAGCCTGAAGGACACCTGGTTCCAGCCTGGTTAATCCCAGCTACGCCCGGGTTACTCACCCTGCCATCTGAAGTGAGTAAAACCCCTGAAAGACATTCTGCTTGTGTGGAGTTATTCTGCGCCTTGTGGTTCTACACACCTACACAGGGCCCTGGGGCTTGCCTCACTCTCAGGAGGCTATTACAACCGACTGCACCCACCATCAGCCCCAGGCATCCCTTAATCTGCAGTGGCGGTCCCCACTGACCGCAATTCTGAGAGTGGCGTCACGACAAATAGAAGATCTCCTACCTGTGACAGGATCCAGCTGCGTGGAGTCCCTGAAGGTAATGCACCGACACTGCATCAGCGGGGCTTCACATCTGGCGTCACGAACAGGATAAGGACTAGACCTGTTCAGACAGGTGACCATGTGCCTGGGCGGTCCGCTTGGAAAATTGGAAGCGCCGCCATATTGCCACCATGAAAAGCGCGCTGAAAAACAACAGCAGCCCGCGCTGGAAGAAGTTACCGCCCACGAAGAGGTGTGGCTACCCAGAGATCCCCTGCAGAGTTCTGACCTCGCTTGTGAGGAGAGCGGAGGTGTCCAGAGACGGCGGAGCAGAAGAGAAGCCAGCAGCTTGTTGCTAGAGAAAATGGCGTCTGAGTGCAGAGACCCAGAGCCAGGCTCCGCTGCCTGGTGGTGTCGGGAGCTCGCCGAGTTCTGCGATCAACTGGAAGCCAGGGTCGGAAGGCTGATCAGAGAGGGACGGACGGAGTTTCTGTGGATGACCGCGGCAGTTCAGGCCTACGAGGAGAGGGCCACGCGCCGAGTGCCAGACCGGGTGGTGACGACTCAGACCCCGATGCTGCTACCGATGGGTGAGTCCAGTGTTGCCCCTGCCAGCACGAATGCCCCGACCCCTGCTGTCACGCCCGCAGTCCCTGAAGAGGCGCCCGGTGCGGCGACGCTGAGCCAGGCCGCAGCCACGCCAGGTGCGGCCCGCCAAGCCCAGGCCGCCGCCATGCTAGGCCCGGCCCGCCGAGACCCCACAGCAGCAGCAACGCTTGTCCGCGCCGCAAGTGAGGTGCTAAACCAGGCCGCAGCCACGCCAGGTGCGGCCCGCCAAGCCCAGATCGCTGCAGCGACGCCCAGCCCAGCCTGCACAGAGCCCATCGCAACAGCGACACTGATCCAGGCCGCCGCCATGCCAGGCGCGGCCCGCCAAGACCAGGCCGCCGCCATGCCAGGCGCGGCCCGCCAAGAAAAGACAGACGTACCCTTATTTACCCCGGCCTGTAAGGCCAGAGCAGACACCGCTCCCCAGTCTAAGGAAGTCCCTACTAGGAAATCCCTGGTAGGTGAGGACCCCGCATACTGGCAGCTGAAGGCTGACCTAGAGGCCAAGTTCCCACAGGAGATGGTGGACCGGTACATGCTCCCTCCGCACACCCCCAAGGCAACTCCTGCCGCAACTACGCCAAAGAGTTCCCCGTCCGGGCCTGCCGATGAAAGCCCATCCCCAGCACTGCCACCGAAGGAGTGCTCAGAAGAACTAAGGGGGAGGGGAGGCCAAGAGGCTGAAGAGCTGACCCCGAAGCCACCAGCAGTGGATCCATGCCCAGAGCCGGAGATGTTGCCATATTCTCGCTGGGATGAAGAAGACTTGACACCGTCTGCTGAAGAAGATCTGCCCAAAAGCCTCACCTGGGAGTTTGTAAGCTGTACTCTGCAGAATCCAGCCCGCAAGACACGGCGTCGTAGCAGAACACAGTTTTCCCCTGCACCACAGTCTCCAGAGAATAAAAAGGAAATCACGGCCAGAGATTTGGAGGAAAAACGGTTCCTGAGAAGGTCCAAAGCCCAGGTTAGAGGACCCCTTTGTCGAGGAGTAGTGGAAGATTTCAGCCTCAAATCAGGATACGGCTTCATAGTAGCACCTGGTATAAAAGAAGGCATTTTTGTCAATAGAAGGGACGTTAGAGCTAATTTGCCCAGAGGACATCCTGGAAGGAACCTAAGGATGGGAGATTCAGTGCAATTTACCATGCATCAAGGAGAAAGAGGCTGGTATGCGCTTGATGTAACACCATGTCCTAAAGAAAAAGCAACAGACACAGAAGAAGAAAGGAAAGACAGAGATAAAGAAGGAAAAGACAAAGAACCTACTGACGAGACTACCACAGATGAAGAAAGAGGTCAAGGAAGCAACAGGTGCCGCAGCCCTACAGGCCCAAGCCCTGGTGAGGAGGAATCCACATAAAGTAAAGAAAGAAGCACAGAAGTTACCAGTTTGACAAGTTTGAAAAGTTTGGTTTGCAACGTTACTGTTTAAGCATGTGCCCACATAAACTGATGTGAGAAATGAACCTTAAGGCTATGAACTGGCTATAGCCACAAACTCTCGCAGTGTAAATAGTTACACCAGAGGTACCACCACCAGAGCCAGCCTGTTTACGGGCTTGGCTCGTCTGCAACCAGGGAGCACGTCCGTTTATGGGGCCTTGGCTCACCTGCAACCAGAGAGCATGCCTGTTTATGGGGCCTGGCTCTCCACCACAAAGAGGGTACCTGGTCAGCACCAACTGTGGAGGCCGCCTCTACATCCTGCCAGAAGAGGCTGAAGGCGCGGATCCACCAGGCCAGGTATACCCTGAAACCACCAGCCCATGAAAGCCGCCTCTACATCCTGCCAGAAGTGGCTGAAGGCGCGGCCAACGGGAGAGGAAGATTGGAGGAAAGGTCTGGGGAAGTGGATGGCCCAGATCTGGTTACCAAAAGGACCGGTGACCTGCCTCCTGAGAGGGTTTTGGGTGGGTTAACGGACTTGTGGGTGGAGGGTGGTGATGTATGGTACCTGGTGATCTTAAAAATGTTTTATATGTTTTAATGTTTTATGCATTTTAAAATGTTGTCTTGCAGCCCGAGGACGTGCTGGTGATAACTAAGGGGGAATGTGGCGCCCCTGACCTGGTCAGGCACCACTGAGTACTGCACCCATGCTGGGGACAGTACAATACAGGTAATCCAGAAGGCTGACCGAGGTGTGACTACACAGGCTCATAGTGATCAGGTCTCACACATGTACCTTTGAGAGGACCCATGGGGATCCCAGGAGGGGGAAAAGCCTTCACCTCCACTGGAATAGTGGAGGGGGCCAAAAGCCTCCATCTCCTCTCAAGGGGTGTGGTAAGAGAGTCTGGTTGCTAGGTGGCGTAGGCAAGAACAGGAGAGGAGGGGCAGTGAGCCGGTTCAGTGTAGAGTCCAGGGAGCTCCGAGGAGAGCAGACCCCTGGGGCTGTTGCAGTCTGACAGCGTCCGCGCAGTGGCTACCGACGGGGGAGAACGGTCACCTAGGGGTGCTACCCGAAACCCATCTCAGCTAGAGAGAGCACGGAGTGGGAAGTAAGGAGACTGCTAGGGAGTACCAGGCCCAAACGGGCGGCAGATCCCGGAGCGGGGATAGATCCAACTTTCCTTGCTAAACCTGCCGGTGTGGGGCCCTCAAAGCCCACACCACAACACCCAAAAGCCGCAGCCACGTAGCCACAGTTAGGGCCCATAGTTCACAGGAGGCAAGCAGCTGGAGTGATCTGGTCCAGGCGACAAGCAAACGGCAAACCAACGAAGGGGAGAGAGGCTTCAGCATCTTCCCTGGGTGACCCCCATAGGGACTAAAAGTCGGGGTTACTCCAAACCACCAAGGGCTAAGGAAGGCGAGTCGGTAGTCACCCTCACCAGTCAGCCTGAAGGACACCTGGTTCCAGCCTGGTTAATCCCAGCTACGCCCGGGTTACTCACCCTGCCATCTGAAGTGAGTAAAACCCCTGAAAGACATTCTGCTTGTGTGGAGTTATTCTGCGCCTTGTGGTTCTACACACCTACACAGGGCCCTGGGGCTTGCCTCACTCTCAGGAGGCTATTACAACCGACTGCACCCACCATCAGCCCCAGGCATCCCTTAATCTGCAGTGGCGGTCCCCACTGACCGCAATTCTGAGAGTGGCGTCACGACAAATAGAAGATCTCCTACCTGTGACAGGATCCAGCTGCGTGGAGTCCCTGAAGGTAATGCACCGACACTGCATCAGCGGGGCTTCACACACCTCCCAACTGTCCTGGATTCAGCTGGACTGTCCCGATTTGAGGGCTCTCTTCAGCAGTCCCGCTATTCACTTCTTTTGTCCCGGCTCCTCCCCTCATTGCAGTGAGTAAATTAACTTAGTACACAGCAGTGAAGTGCATAAATTAATTTCTCAACTGCTTTTGTTTACCATTCCACACAGGCCTTGAACTCATTAACTCTCAGTCCATAGGCAGTAGCTCTACCATTGAGCCACTGCCTGTACTAAGGGGTATGGTGGATCCAGAAGCAGATTATTTAGTTATATTTAGCCACTGCCTGTACTGAGAGGCATAGAAGGATTTGGTAATCTTGACCTGTTTTGCAGGCAGAAAATCCAGAAGCAGATTATTCAGTTACATAGAGAGATATTATATACTGCATCTCTATGTAGCTGAAGGAAAAGTCAGATTTATTTGTTCCCATAAAACTACTATAAAGAAATGAGAAAAAAATACAAATATACATAGAAAAAAATCTTTATTTTCATTTCGCTTGTAATCAAACCAGCAATCTTGAAACATGCTCCAGCAGCCCTCCTAGCTGTTGAGCCACCAGCTTTGATGATAGTAGAGGGAGATTTTATATAGATGAACCTACATTACAGGCTCTGATTACACAGGACACAGAGCTCCATTGTACAGTGCAGAGCATCTCTATGTCCTGTATTCTAGAGGGAGAGAAAAAAAGATATTTTTTTCTTCTATTTAGAAGAATTAGAACAATGTAATTTTTATCGCACTTTTTTATAAAATAATAAACATCACCAATCAGCAAATAACATGGACATATTTGGTGTCCCCATAATCGTAAGGACCTGGACAACACAGCGATCAGATTATTTATGGGGATCGGTAAATGGCGTAAAAACTTGGCACAACTGATTATTTTTCTTTATTAAACCCATACAAAGTGTAATAAAAATGTATAGCTGAGGCTGTGTTCACACGTAGCATAAATGCTGTATTTTTTCTGCAGGTGTCCGCACCTCACAACGCAATAACAATCCTGTCTGATTATTGCGTGTTTGCTGCGTTTTTTTATGTGTTTTCCCAGATATTTGATATGTTTGTTGCAGATGTGAATCCAGGTTTTTAATGCTTTAATAGTACAGAAAAGCTTTGATTCTGCATTTAAAATTCGTTTTTTTTCAGGTTCCACATAGAAGCCTATAAAAAAAACCCCATCAAAACTGCAGAGGTCAGCAGCGTCTTTAGATGCACCGAGTGCAGAGATTTCATTAAATCACATACCCTTTGCTTGGACATTTAGTCCATGTTCACATGTCGCATAAATGTTGAATTGTTTTTCTGCTGCTTTTTTGCACATATACTCTGCTGTGTCCAAGCAAAGTGGATGTGATTCCATGAAAAGACGCCGCTGAAATCTGCGATTTTGGTGCTTTTTTTTCTCTAGGGGTTTCTACAGCTTAAAAAAACGCAGGAAAAGAAACAGCAATTTTAGTGCAGAATCCAAGCTTTTCTGTACTATAAAAACATTAAAAACGCGGCTTAACGTCTGCACCAAAAATGTATTAAAGAATGGAGAAAAGTCATAAAAAATGCAGCAAAAATGGAATAATCAGAGAAAATTATTATTGTGCTGTTTGGTGCGGACAGCGGCAAAAACAAAAAACACTAGATTTATGCAATATGTGAACACGGCCTTACAGACAGAAAAAAGTAATGTCATAAAGGGATACTTACTGTATATAACTATAAAAAAGTTCTGGCTACTATGAATAAATGAACAGTTCGGGGCATCCGCTGAATGCCTCTTACTGCAAATGGGTGTGGGTAGGGACGTGGCCAAAATTTGCTACGGCGCGCGCCGGAGAGTTTGTCCCTTTTTCTCTTCTTCAAAAGTTGGGAGGTTTGGCCTTAGGACTACTACTGCTGGACACAGATGCATCCCCGGATACCCGCGTTGGGGGTTTTGTACTCTCTATGGTGGATGGAGAACTCCGCTGTTCCATCCTACTTTACAGTTTCTGTTTCTGGTTTTGGGTCTCGCTTCATATACCCGTTCTCGGATCTAGCTATTTGCTGGTTTCCACACTACCAATTCTCTCTGGACTTTTATTAACACTATTCTTTGCCTATTTACCCCTTGTCTCTGCCTCTATATATTCTCATTAACCCCTCACAGTGATTTTAACTATTCTCTGTCTGGCTACTCCTATCACTAGGCAACCTTTAATATCTTGCCAAGAAGCAGTACTTGAAACCGCCACTAAGTGGCCACATGTGCAACATGAGCAAAAACACATCCACAATATGTGCAATATTGTCTTCATCAACTGAGGTCTTTAGGGGGCGGGTGCACAAGTCTATCACCCCCTTACAAATATATAACTATCTTGGTAGACAGAGTTTACTGGAACCATGTAGACGTTTCCACATTTTATGCTGAACACGTCATTTCCTCCGTCCTCCACCACGACCACAAACTCTACAAGAAGACGCTGCTATTATATACTATTCACAGAAACAAGACAGATGGAGCGAGATCAGAACATGATGGGAGTAGTAATAATGATAATTTTACTAGGAGACAACATATCAGGTGAGAGAGGGTACAACACCTGAACAGTGTACAATCTAATATCTATATATCCCAATATCTATCTGATATCTCCTGGTGGGATCTCTCTCAGGATTCCTCTCCGTGGAAATCACAGTGTTCCAGATCCCAGAGGTCCATGCCACCATCGGCAGCGACGTCTTCCTACCGTGCACCTATAACATCTCTGGAGTGGAGAATGCGACTATCGGATCCTACAAGTGGTATCGGCGCCTGGTAAAGTCCGGGACGGAGGTACAGTCTGAAAGTAATAAGGATTTCTCCGGCCGGATCTCCAGAGCGACTACAGAACAGTTCATCAGTGACAGATCAGCCCATCTCACCATACACAACAATACACAACGTGAATCCCACCGACACCGGAAATTATTACTGCGAAGTCTCTATTTACGGGGGCATAAGTGGAAATGGTAGAGGGACCATGGTCATTGTTACTGAAGAGGCAGGTGAGAAACAATATCTATACATCTGTACATCTATCTATGTAGGGAAAATAGAATCACCGCCTGAGGGTGCAAAATCCAAATCAGACCTCAACCAGGTCTACAATAGATAATGTCCAAAGAAGTCCAATAAATGAAAAATACAAGGTGCCTTTAATAGAGCAAATCCAATAAGAAGGTTTTACTTTCTCCTGGAACCGTTCTCAAGCCTCATAAGGTGCAACTGAGCGGCTTTAAATAGAATATCGGAGACATCATCCCATAAACAGTGATTGACTAATTCATCAATCACAAAGCATAAAGCCTGCTTTACACGTTGCAATTAGTTGTACAATCGCATTTGCGATGTGACACGCCCAGGTTGCATACGGGATCTTATGAGATTGCACGTAGGTCGTTCATTTGCTGTCACACGAGCGTTAGTAGTCTATGTTAAATTGGTCAATTTTGTGTGCGATCCTTTAGATCATGTGTTCTGTGACGTATGCATTGTGCACCCTTTTTTTTTTTATTTATTGACTTGCCAAGCGTGTGTAATGTGTAGGGATGCGTTTTTACTATGTCATCTGCCATTCAGCTCTGCTACATGGCCGCTAACAGCAGACACAGACAGCCATGTAGCAGAGCTGAATAGCAGATGACAGCAGACACAGACAGAGCTGCACTGTGAGAATGAACTCGGGTGAACCTCACCCGACTTCATGGTCATGCTGCGGCTCTGTCTGTGTCGCGCCCTGATTAGCGGTCACCTGTGAAAGGCTCACCGGTGACCGCTAAACTCCTGAGTAACTGAATTGAGCAGCCCTCTCTCATATACTCACCGATCCCCGATCCCCGGCGCTGCACGGCATTCACACTGCTCCGGCGGCTTTTACTATTTTGAAAAAGCCGGCCGCCCATTAAACAATCTCGTATTCCCTGCTTTCCCCCGCCCACCGGCGCCTATGATTGGTTACAGTGAGACACGCCCCCACGCTGAGTGACAGGTGTCATACTGCACCCAATCACAGCAGCCGGTGGGCGTGTCTATACTGTGCAGTGAAATAAATAATTAAATAATTTAAAAAATCGCCGTGCGGTCCCCCCCCAATTTGAAAACCAGCCAGATAAAGCCATACGGCTGAAGGCTGGTATTCTCAGGATGGGGAGCTCCATGTTATGGGGAGCCCCCCAGCCTAACAATATCAGCCAACAGCCGCCCAGAATTGCCGCATACATTAGATGCGACAGTTCTGGGACTGTACCCGGCTCTTCCCAATTTGCCCTGGTGCGTTGGCAAATCGGGGTAATAAGGAGTTATTGGCAGCCCATAGCCTAGATTAATCATGTCAGGCGTCTATGAGATACCTTCCATGATTAATCTGTAAATTACAGTAAATAAACACACACACCCGAAAAAATTCTTTATTAGAAATAAAAAACACAAACATATACCCTGGTTAACCACTTTAATCAGGCCAAAAAAGCCCTCCATGTCCGGCGTAATCCAGGATGGTCCAGCGTCGCTTCCTTTGGAGGTGACCGGAGCTGCAGCAGACACAGCCACTCCTGTCACCTCCACACAGCAACTGAAGACAGCCGCGCGATCAGCTGAGCTGTCACTGAGGTTACCCGCTGTCACTGGATTTACTGTCACTTACAGATTAATCATGGAAGGAATCTCGGGGAGACGCCGTCATGATTAATCTAGGAGTTATTGGCAGCTATGGGCTGCCAATAACTCCTTATTACCCCGATTGCCAAAGCACCAGGGCAAATCGGGAAGAGCCGGGTACAGTCCCAGAACTGTCGCATCTAATGTATGCGGCAATTCTGGGCGGCTGCTGGCTGATATTGTTAGGCTGGGGGGCTCCCCATAACGTGGAGCTCCCCATCCTGAGAATACCAGCCTTCAGCCATATGGCTTTATCTGGCTGGTTTTAAAATTGTGGGGGACCGCACGCCGTTTTTTTAAATTATTTAATTATTTATTTCACTGCACAGTATAGACACGCCCACCGGCTGCTGTGATTGGGTGCAGTGTGACACCTGTCACTCAGCGTGGGGGCGTGTCTCACTGTAACCAATCATAGGCGCCGGTGGGCGGGGTAAGCAGGGAATACGAGATTGTTTAATGGGCGGCCGGCTTTTTCAAAATAGTAAAAGCCGCCGGAGCAGTGTGAATGCTGTGTAGCGCCGCGCCGGGGATCGGGGATCAGTGAGTATGAGAGAGGGGGGGAGAGGGATAGACTGACATGGACAGAGAGTGAGGGACAGAGATAGTGACCGACTGACAGAGATTACTGAATGACAGACATTGTGAGGCGCTTCATAACGCAGCTTTTCAGCTGCGCTCTGAAGCGGACCTTTTTTAAGCTGCGGTGCAGAGCGCACACCTGCGCACATAGCATCAGACACCAAAATCGTATGAGGGATGTCACACGTTACAATTCACTAGGTTCGTGCAACAAAACGCTCAATTCTAGACAAAGATACGATGTGTTTGCGATCAACGGTTTTGCGTTCAATCCTGATCGCACGTAGCTGTCACACGCAGATACCTCACAAACGATGCCGGATGTGCGTCACTTACAACTTGACCCCAACGACGGATTGTGAGATATATTGAAGCGTGTGTAGCGGGCTTAAGACACACAATGAACAAACCATAAAAAAAGATTACAGAGACCATAAAGCATAATATATAGAGATACATTTCAAATCAATAAAGGGGATCATAAAACATGAGTATGTGAATTGGACACTTAGCATCAGCTACAGTTGAAACCAGAAGTTTACATCCACTCTACATAAAGACACATCTCCAGGTTTTCCCCTCCGCTCTCTATAAAGACACATCTGTAGGTTTTTCCCTCCGCTCCCTATAAAGACACATCTGCAGGTTTTTCCCTCCGCTCTCTATAAAGACATATCTGCAGGTTTTTCCCTCCGCTCCCTATAAAGACACATCTGCAGGTTTTTCCCTCCGCTCTCTATAAAGACACATCTGCAGGTTTTTCCCTCCGCTCTCTATAAAGACATATCTGCAGGTTTTTCCCTCCGCTCTCTATAAAGACACATCTGCATGTTTTTCCCTCTGCTCTCTATAAAGACACATCTGCAGGTTTTTCTCACTAACTGACATGAAATCAGAATAAACTTTTCACGTTTTTCTGAAAATTAGGAACCACAATTATTTATATTTGCCAGATGCCAGAATAATGAGGGACAGAGAGTGTTTTAAGGCATTTTTATTACTTTTTTGCAAAGTCAAAAGTTTGCATTCACAGACATTATCATCATCATCCCCATTGGGGCTCACAATCTAAATTCCCTATCAGTATGATTTTGGGGTGTGGGAGGAAACTGGAAAACCCCAAGAAAACCCACACAAACATGGGGAGAACATACAGTGGGGGAAATAAGTATTTGATGCAATTTTGCATGTTTTCCCACCAACATAGAATGGAGATGTCTGTAATTATTGTCTGCCGAGGGAGAAAATGGTCAGACGGATGGAGGAGCTTTTATACTATGAAACTATGATCTGGGGGAAGGGAGGCTAGCGGAGCAAAATACGGTAATAGATAGAGCAGATAGAAATAGTAAAGCACTAGGGGTCAGAGTGTTTAGGGGGATGAGACATTTAACACGCGACATCATGGGGACACACCCGTGACGTGATCGCGGGTCTCTGATGGGTTGCTGTGACAATATGGGGGTCTGCTGAAGGCCTTCATGCTTGTCATAGGAGTGCTCCTCTGAAACCTGCCTGTGTCTCGGCTAAGAAGCAAGTGATTTATATTATATGCAGCAATGCTATCGTATATAGCACAAGTGATGAGGCAATCGCAGCCTCAAATTCCCAAAGGGGACTATTAAGAACAGTAAAAAAAGAAAAAAGTTTTAAAATATATGAAAAAACCCCTAAAAGTTCAAATCCCCCCTTTTGCACCATTAAAAATAAAGATAATTAAAAAAAATAAATAAATACACGTGTGCCTTCAGAAAAGTCCGATCTATCTAAATATAACAATAATTAACCCAATTGGTAAAAGCTGTAAGCAAAAAAATATTTAAGAATGCCAAAATTACATTTTTGGGTCACTTCAATACCACACAAAATGCTGTAGCAAGCGATGAAAACATCATCTCTACCCAAAATTATATCAATAAAAACATTGTTTTGCCCTGCAAAAAATAAGCCATCACACAACTTTATCAAACGAAGAATGAAAACATTATGGGTCTTGACAAATGGTAAAACAACCCCCGAAAATGTATTTTCCAAACTTATGGGGGGTTTTCACCTATAAAATAATGAGAAAACTGGACATGTTTAGTATCGCTGTAAAGGTAAGGTAAGGCATGCAAGACTTTCAAATAAACTCTTTTTCTCTCTTTATCTCTCTCTTTCTCTCTTTTTCTCTCTTTCTCTCTCTTTCTTTCTCTCTCTCTTTTTCTCTCTTCTCTCTCTTCTCTCTCTCTCTTCTCTCTCTCTCGTTTCTCTCTTCTCTCTTTCTCTTCTCTCTCTCTCTTCTCTCTCGTTTCTCTCTTCTCTCTTTCTCTTCTCTCTCTCGTTTCTCTCTCTTTTCTCTCTCTTTTCTCTCTCTCTCTTTCTCAGACCTGGCAATGATCAGCTGATGTGGTCACCTGGCGAAATCAGCTGACACTATAAGTCGAGCGGTGAGGCCGGCTTTTTACCACCCGGCCGGCTAAGCTGCAGCTGTCGGACAGGAGTCTACATAGAAGTGTGTAGATTTTTTTTGTTTGTTTTTTTGCACTGATGGATCAGCTGATTGTATAAAAGCTGTTTATACAATCAGCTGCTGTGTCATGTGATTCAGGCCCTTGAACCTGACACATCATCTGATCGCTTTGCCTTCCAGCAAACCGATCAGATGATATTGGTTCCAAATTGGACGGCGCGGGTCCCTTGACCCAGGATTACTGCGGAGGGGGGTTCTTTATTTCAATAAAGATGGAGTCACTAGTTGTGTTGTATTTTATTTCTAATAAAAATATTTTTCTGTGTGTTGTTTTTTTTTTATCTGCACTAGAAATTCATGGTGGCCATGTCTAATATTGGCGTGACACCATGAATTCTGGGCTTAGGGCCAGTTGATAATATACGGCTAGCCCCAACCCCATTATTACCCAGCGAGCCACCCGTCACCAGGGCAGCTGGAAGAGTTGGACACAGCGCCAGAAGATGGCGCTTCTATGAAAGCGCCATTTTCTTGGGTGGCTTCGGACTGCAATTCGCAGCAGGGGTGCCCAGAAAGCTTGGGCACCCTGGGCTGCGGATTCCAATCCCCTGCTGCCTAGTTGCACCTGGCTGAACACAAAAATTGGGCGAAGCCCACGTCATTTTTTCTTTTTAATTATTTCATGAAATTCAGTGGGGAAGATCAGGACCCAGAGGTAGGTAGCTGGGTAACAGTTAGAAGAAGAGGTAGGGGGAAAAGTGTCAGGGAGCCTAGTCCTGACCTGGCACAACCTAGTAAATATGCCTGTTTGGCTGATATTAGGAATGAAGGGCCTGGACTAGGGTCACTACAGCAGGATGTTGCTCCTAGCAACCAGGAAAACAACTGCTGTAGGAAGGAGGGAAATAGGAGTGCAGCAAAGCCCAGACAGATGTTGGTGGTAGGGGACTCTATAATTAGGCAGACAGACAGGGTCATCTGTCGCCGAGACCGTGAATGCCGAACAGTGTGTTGTCTGCCGGGTGCTCGGGTTCGGCATATTGTGGATCGGATAGACAGATTGCTGGGTGGGGCTGGGGAAAACCCAGCGGTCATGGTGCACATTGGTACTAATGACAAAGTTAGAGGCAGGTGGAAGGTCCTTAAAAATGATTACAGGGAACTAGGAGAGAAGATGAAGTCCAGGACCTCCAAGGTGGTGTTTTCAGAAATACTACCGGTGCCACGAGCGTCACTAGAAAGACAGCGGGAGCTTAGGGAGATAAATATGTGGCTTAGAAATTGGTGCAGGAAGGAAGGGTTCGGGTTCATGGAGAACTGGGCCGACTTCTCAGTCGGCTACAGGCTCTACGGTAGGGACGGGCTGCACCTCAATGGGGAAGGTGCAGCTGTGCTGGGGGAGAAAATAGTCAGACGGATGGAGGAGCTTTTAAACTAGGATCGGGGGGAGGGAGGGTAGTGGAGCAAATAAGGGGATAGATAGAGCAGATAGAGACAGGGAGACGGTAGGGGTCAATGAAGAATTAGGGGGGGATGGGACATACAAGGAACATAGGGAGGCTAGGAGTAATAAAGGTGTTAATAGGATTAAATGTCTACTGGCAAATGCAAGAAGTCTTGCAAACAAAATGAATGAATTGGAGACTCTTATGTCAACCATGGATTATGATGTGGTGGGCATTACGGAAACCTGGCTGGATGAAAGCCATGACTGGGTGACAAACATACAGGGTTATAGTACATTTAGGAAGGACAGGAAAGGCCAAAAAGGTGGTGGGGTGTGTATATTTATTAAATCTAACCTAAAACCTGTGTTGTATGATGACATTGAGGGGAACAGCAACAATGTAGAGTCAGTATGGGTAAATGTACATGGGGAGGGGAATAATGGAAAAATGCTAATTGGAGTTTGCTATAAGCCTCCTAACATACCTGAACAAATAGAGGGTGAAATGCTGGAACAAATTGAAAAGGCAGCTAATAATAATCGGGTTCTTATTATGGGGGATTTCAACTATCCAGACATTCAGTGGGACATAGAATCTTCTGGTTCTGCTAAAAGCTGTAAGTTCTTATCTACCATTCAAGACCATTTCCTCTCTCAGATGGTAGGTGAACCGACCAGGGGAGATAATTTGCTAGATCTGGTCCTGTCAAATAGACCGGATACAATTTCAGATCTACAGGTCCGGGAGCACTTGGGCACCAGCGATCATAATATGGTAAGCTTCAACATAATATTCAATAGAACATTTCAAAGGGGGAATGCTAAAACCTGGAATTTTAGGAAAGCTGATTTCAACAAATTAAGGGAAGAGCTTAAATGTGTAGATTGGGACAAAGTCATGGTAACTGGGGATACCGAACATAAATGGGGTAAGTTTAAGGATATACTACTAGAGTCCTGTAAAAAACTTATACCCTCTGGTAATAAAATGTCCAGGAATAAAAAGAAACCACTATGGATAAATAAGACTGTACAAAGTATAATAAAACAAAAACAAAGGGCATTTAAAATCTTAAAGGCTGAGAATACAGAAATAGCATTGCAGGAGTATAAAGATATCAATAGGAAATGTAAAAAAGAAATCAAACAAGCAAAATTAGCTACTGAAACAAAAATCGCCAATGACATTAAAATAAATCCCAAAATCTTTTATAAATACATTAATGCCAAAAGGAAAACAAAGGATAGTATCGGCCCCTTAAAATATAATAACAAGTTAGTTATAGAGGACAAACAAAAGACTGAGATATTAAATAGGCATTTCTCATCTGTATTCACCAAGGAACTGACTGTACCAGGGATCATTGAACAAGTGAAAAATCAAAGTCCACCACCCGATATAATTAATTTAACACAAGATGAAGTACGCCTACGTCTGAGTAAATTAAACATTGACAAATCCCCAGGGCCAGATGGCATTCATCCATGAATATTGAGGGAATTGAGCTCCGTAATCGACAGACCGCTGTATCTCATCTTTTTAGACTCACTTGTAACAGGGTTGGTGCCTAAGGATTGGAGGATTGCTGATGTGGTACCGATATTTAAGAAAGGTAAGAGGGTAGATCCAGGCAACTACCGTCCAGTAAGCCTGACATCAGTAGTATGCAAAGTTTTTGAGGGCATTTTAAGGGATGACATGCAAAAATATATTGCAGAAAATAATATGATAACTGACAAACAGCATGGATTCATGAAAGATAAGTCGTGTCTAACCAACCTGTTGGGGTTCTATGAGGGGGTAAGTTCAAACCTGGATATTGGTAATGCAGCTGATGTGATTTATTTGGACTTTGCAAAGGCATTTGATACTGTACCACATAATAGCCTTATACTAAAGCTCCAGAAGCAAGGACTAGGGGAAACTATATGCAACTGGGTAAGGAATTGGCTAAAAGATAGGAAACAAAGAGTAGTCATAAATGGTACATTCTCTAAATGGGCTATAGTCAGCAGTGGGGTGCCGCAGGGATCTGTGCTTGGACCGATTCTTTTTACTCTCTTTATTAATGACCTTGTGGATGGGATTGATAGTACAGTGTCAGTCTTTGCCGATGACACCAAACTATGTAGGATATTAAAAACTGACCTGGATAGTACAATATTACAAAAAGATCTGGATAAGATGTCATAATGGGCAGATACTTGGCAAATGAGATTTAATGTTGATAAATGTAAAGTAATGCACCTAGGACGGAGTAATCCTATAGCTGCGTATACATTAAATGGAAGTAAACTTGGGACTACAGAACAGGAGAAGGACTTGGGTATTCTCATTACAAATAAGCTGAGCAGCAGCACTCAATGTCAAGCAGCAGCTGCTAAAGCAAACAAGATTTTAGGGTGTATAAAAAGAGAGATTAGATCCCGTGATCCCAACGTATTGTTACCTCTCTATAAATCACTTGTAAGGCCACATCTGGAATATGGGATCCAGTTTTGGGCTCCACATTTTAAAAAGGACATTCAGAAGTTAGAGTCAGTTCAAAGGTGGGCAACTAGACTATTACAAGGAATGGAAGGCCTCCCATATGATGACAGGTTGAAAAAGTTAGATATGTTTAGCTTAGAAAAAAGACGTCTCAGAGGAGATCTCATTTATATGTATAAATACATGTGTGGTCAATATAAAGGACTGGCACATGACTTATTTCTTCCAAAGGCAGTACTAAGGACCAGGGGGCACTCACTGCGAGTGGAAGAAAAGCGATTCCAACAGCTAAATAGGAAAGGGTTCTTTACAGTTAGAGCAGTCAGACTGTGGAATGCCGACCACAAGAGGCAGTAATGGCAGACACTATAACAGCTTTTAAAAAAGGGCTGGATGATTTCCTCAGTACACACAACATTGTTGGTTATAAATGACTTAGTGACTAAATGTAGAACTGGTGGAGGAAGGTTGAACTAGATGGACCTAGGTCTTTTTTCAACCTAAGTAACTATGTAACTATGTAAAAAAAAAGGGCTTCCCTATATTTTTGGTTCCCAGCCGGGTACAAATAGAAAAAATACTTTAATAGAAATAAATACACAGACACACTTAGAGACTCCATGTTTATTACTCCCTCTCATCCCTCCACGATACTGGCCTTCTGTCTTCTTTCTCCTTCAACCCATGCAGCTCTGCTACATCAGACAGCACTGCATGGGAGGAAAAACGCTGCTGCTCCCGTGCAGTCTAATCACTCAGTGAGTGAGCAGAGGCTGCGGGTTGTAAGCAGTGACGTCATCGCTGCCACTATTGAAATAGTAGTCTGACAGGCGGGTTACTATAGCAACGGTGATCTCCGATCACCTGATTCCCGGTGCCGCTATTCACTGGCTGTGGCATCCAGTCCTTGCATGTGGGCTGACTCTGTAAAGAGTGCCGACATGCAGGGACAGGGAGCTGACCATGTGCCCAAGCATCTCGCCGGTACACGGTGATGTTCAAACGAGCATCGTGTGCCGGAGAGATGCACTGACAGGACCTAGCATGATGTCTAGCCATGTGACCAGTCTGTAGCCAATGAGATAATACACACGTGACTGGTCACATGCTATGACGACTTCACGGAAGGTCCTATCATCAGTGCTGGTTACTGGGAGGGCACAGCGATGATCGGAAGGAAAAGCGGAGGGAGACAGAGTGCAGGACGCATCGCGGGGACCTGTAAGTATAATGGCAATGTTTATTAACTGTGTGTGTACATGTATAATGTGTTTGTATGTGTTTGTGTTTGCCTACCATTGTTTTCAATGTGGTTCGAAGGTGTTCGTCGAATGTTCGTCGAACGTTCGCCGAACACACCCACCGTTCGACAAACCGAACTGAACTCGAACACTAGGGGGGTGTCTCAACACTAATGGACACATCATGGCTGCAGATGAGCTAACTAAGCTAATTACTGACTATCTGAATAACTGAGCTAATTAAGTTATTAGGACCTTCTGTAATGTGATTAGGACTCTAGACAAGACTAGGAATACTCAGAGCAACAAGGCAACACTCCTAAATCAGTAAAAATATAAACATAGACAAAATGATTCCCTACTCACCATATCACACCATGATAGTTCTGTATAATGATGAGGGGTGTGTATATTGATGGGGGGCCTGTGTATAATGACTTGGGGCTGCGTATCATGATTGGGGGCTGTGTATAATGATGGGTTGTGTATAATGATGGATGCCTGTGTATAATGATGGTTGGCTGTGTATAATGATGGGATCTATAATGATAGGGGGCTGTGTATAATGATGGAGGGCTGTGTATAAAGATGGGCACTGTGTATAATGATAGTGTATAATGACGGATGGCTGTGTATAATTATGTATTGCTGTGTATAATGATGGGGGTATATAATGATAGGGGCTGTGTATAATGATGGAAAGCTGTGTATAATGATGGATGACTGTCTATAATAATAGATAACTGTGTATAATGATTTGGAGCTGTGTATAATGGTGGGAGTCTACAGTGATCGGGGAGCTGTGGAAGATTTGTTGGTTAATGGTTGATAATTTTCAATTTATAATATGTAGAGGGGCGGTCGGGGCAACGGGTGGGACTCAGTCCTGCTACTGTGTTGTGTCCTTTCTCTCACAGAGCTCAGTGATCTACACAGAGCAAGGGTATAGGGGTGGTTAGCGGGGGTCCTGGTTTGGTGGGTGGACTTTGTGTATGGAAGCCATACCTTCATATGGTCCTCGAACAATTCAGGAGACTCCCACTTGGGATTGATGGACACAGGTTCAGTTTTCTCATTCAACAGTCTTTTACTAACAGTAACCACAGAAAACAACAGCCCAAAGACCGAAGTGAGGTGGCAGGTGCTTCTCCTGAAGGTGTTGTCAAAGAGGCTCCTGAATTTAAAGCCCATTTCGTTGAGGTGAAAACTTACCAATGGTTACAATGGTATCGGTACTACCCCCGACTAGAATACACGGTAGAAGAAGGATGTCGGCAATGCCGATTGTGGGACCTCGTCAAGAGCACCGAGCAGATAGCATGTCCAGTCCATCCAGACAAAGGATCAATTGGAAGTCTTGATGATTGACTATCTCCTTGTGGTATATTCAGCTCGGGGGCCACAGTACTGTCTTGTCATAATAGACCATTTATCTAAGTTTTCTGTGGTTACGCCGACTAGAGATCAGACCACAAAATCACCTGCATGAGCTGTCAGGATTTAATTTGAGTGTATGGTTGTCCGAAACAGATTCATTCTGATCAGGGTACGTTTCCAAGGCAATGTGGAAGAGCTGTATCGTCTTTATGGCATTGAGCGGCCTAAAACCACTCCCTACCATCTTCAAGCTAACAGAGCATGCGAGCATTTCAATCGAACACTACTAAAAATGTTGAGGATTTTGGAGGAAGATAACAAGCTGCGCTGTCCGGATTAATTGTTGGAATTGGTGTGGGCCTATAACAACTGGGTCCATTTTGCCACGGGGTATAGCCCTTATCTGCTGTTGTTCAGGAGAACTGGACGGGAAGTCTTTGAACTGAATCTAGATTAACCTGAATACCTGACTGAACGCGTAGTCACCTCATGGGTGAAGGAATACTGTCAATGTTTACAGACTATCCAGTGGCTAGCTGGAGAATAACTGCAGAAGAAGGTGTACAGTGGTCGCAGTCCCGTACAGGAGGTCCCACTTCAGCCTGGGGATCCGATGCTGGTACGAGGAATGCCCTAATGGCAGCTGAGCGAGAGATGGGAGATTCACCCTTACACAGTGTTGGAATGAGTATACGCCGATCGTTCTGTCTAGGTTCAAATTGAAGAAAGGACGGCTGATCCCCGTGTCCTGCACAGAAATATGTCTCTCTGAAACTGCTTCGACCATGCCTGTCCTCGAGGCGTCAGCCCATGCCAACGAGACCGTGTCACCTGGCTGTGTTGGTAACAAAGACTGGTAGTCCACCCCAAGTGCAACTGAGAGGCCTCCACCCAAAAACACTAGTGAGACCGCAGCCGAACTGTTGCCATCACGGCTCAAACAAGAGCCCCGCCACTAGGTCCGCTACCCCCGCAACCGGTAGCGGAACCCTGCCTGTCTGCCCAAGCGGACCAGCCTGCAACCGAAGCCCGTAGACGCCCCGAGCCGCTTCCCTGGAAGCTCCCGAAGACAGGGCCCGTCGGCGAAGATGTACCAGTGGCACCAGAAGCGACTGTGCCTAGTCCCGTTCCGGCTCCGGTGATCCGTCCCGTGCAGGAGGAGGCGGAGGTCAAGCGGGAGAGGACCCCTGTACCCATCCCCCACGTCTCAGCTGAAGCTGCGCCGGGTCGTTGCTGCGAGGCAGCACCCCAGGCCATGACACCGCGGGACCTTCCACAGAGGGCGCCAGTAGTGGGCAGTGTAGTGGAAATCCCGCGGGGCCCGACCCGCGCGCAGGGGCAAGCAACTGCCCCTTACTGGGACAGGGAACCGACCCCACTGGGCCGAGAGATTGCGGAGAGGGAAAAGCGGAGCTGATAGCCCTCACCATACAGGAAAAGGAGAGCCTCCGCAGAGCCACCTTCCGGGTACGGGGCCCGATCCATGAGGGGCAAGTGAGGAGATTTGATTTCCATCGGGGATATGGATTCATCTTCGAGCCGGGCCTGGAGGCCGAGGTGTTTGTGGCCCGCCGGGACGTTAATGCCCATCTGCCAGAGGGCCACCCGGGCTGCAAGCTGCTCCCGGGCGACTTAGTCACATACACGCGGCACTGTGGAGAGAGGGGCTGGTTTTCCCTGGATGCCAAGTTGAGAGGAGGCCAGGAGGCCCAAGAACCGGTCCAGCCCCCTCCTCCGGCCTGCGTTGTGGATCTGGGGTAGGTCAGCGGTCCTTCCGTTGCACCGTTGTCACCGTTGGGACCACCAGTACCGTTACCTGTTAAATGACTAAAAGTAATCAACCGCAGATGTTACCTGATTGTCAACCGTGATTGAACCGGCCGTTGCCGGCAAGTAGTCCCCGTAGGGACCCTTTGTTACCGTGCATAAGAAACTGCTTATGGACATGCCTGAGAACTAGCAGGGCAACCACAAACTAGTGGAAATGTAAATATGTTGGCATGTTTCCGTTACCGCCTCCGGAGAGGCTGATTTGGAGGATGGGCCTGAAAGAAAGGGATGGCAAAGGCCCGCCACTACCGTAACTGGTGGCGATCCTCCGGGGGTCAGGGGTCCCCCATGGACGTGGGGTCCCCTGAAGTGACCGTAGGGTGCGAAACACCATACCCGTTCCCGCTCGGGCAGCCTGGATCTGGACTGGGGTCAAGGGGTGCTGCCCACTTCTTAGGGGCAGCATCAGGGCCAGGTTGTTTGGGTGGGAGAGCGGAAGCCGACCGTTGTTAATAATAAACGTTAAAAGTACCGTGCCTTCCGTTAGGGGAAGATCCATAAAAATGCTTTGTTAAATGTTTTTACATGTTTTCTACCTTTTTACAGTTGAAAATAAAACCGGTGACGGACGGGCAGCCCGCGGACAGTCTGCATTTAACCAAGGGGGAATGTGGCGCCCTGGACTAGCCAGGTCGTCACAGGTACTACACACAACACCCCCCACCCCGAGATAGGCACATCAGCCAGACACAAAACCTTGTTGCCTCCCTCCAGGGGCTGATGTCCACACCAGGTGGGGTGGAGCCAGGCGGTTGGCCCCACCCACCGAGGAGTTCACAGTCCTGGAGGCGGGAAAAGGAAGGCAGATGAGTTAGGAGAGAGGAGAGATCAGTTAGGAAGTGGCAAGAGAGGAGCAATCTGACCGTGTCCGGGTACGTGGCCCAGGCACCAAGAGCAAGGTTGGCAGACGGTGGTGGCCGTCTGCAGGAGTGACCGATCGACGCGGAACCGTAGGAACGGGGTCGGGCGGTGGCCCGCCGGTACCGAACCGGGGAGCGAAGTGAAGCCAGCACAAACCGGCAGGGCCTGCGGACCCCGACCAGGCTTGGAGTCGCCGTTAAACAGGTCAAATTCGTTAGTGATCGGAACCCCAGGGGTTTCCTAGCAGCAAAGACCCGATTGAAGGCAACCGTCCAGACAGAGAAAGGGAAATACAGCTACCGCCACAGCTAGAGTTCCCAGGGCCAGAGCCTGCAGGCAAAAGGGCTCCTCTGGCACATATCAACGCTGGGGAGCGGGTTACCAGTGGGAAGCCATCGGGACCGAAGCTACACAAAAGGTGTAGGGAAAGGCAGCCACCACCAACCGTCCGGGAGAAACCACAGCAGCCGGCTGCGGGACCCGTCCATCCAGCCGTTTATTTTACCAAAGACTGTGCATCCATTTTTGGCTGAGTGAGTACCACCGTGCCATCCGGCACTGCGCTGCCGCCGCGACCCTGCACCTTACCGACCCTGCCTCCCCGTCACCTCACCGGGCCCCGGGACCACCAACCCCCCTACCCACGGAGGGGAGAGAAACATCCCAGCTGCTCCCTGCTATCGCTCCCGGGATCCCCGTCAATAGCAGCGGTGGTGCCCCCAACCTCACCACAAAACGTGGGTGGCGTCACGGACCAAATCCCCAAACCAAACCACCCCTTTCACTCACGGGCGAGGAGCGCCGCTCGAGTCCCCGGATCCGGCCCACCGCTCGAGCCACCGAGCAGCAGCAGCGCCGGACCCGAGCGTGGTGAGCGCAGCACCCTCCCCGCCCGCGACATATACACTATTCTCTACATCAGTAACCATAACTCAACCCTTCTGGGAGTTTAAAGACCCATAAATAATTACCACCATTATATTATAGTAAATACAGAAACTGTTCTATATTTAATTAATTTTTATTACTACAAAAAATACAAAAAACAGTTTATTATATTAAAATTGAATATAAATGCAGTTAATACAATAATCCAACCATATCAAGCACATGATTCCAAAAAAAGACAGGATAGAAGTGGGGACACCAGTAAAAAGCCCAAAGAGGGAAGGAAAACAGACATCAGAGCCTACACCTGACCCAATTAAATTATGGGCAAAAATGCACGTAATATAGCGTGTCTGGAGTAAATGCACAATATTTGAAAATCTAAATAGAAAGTCCCTGCTGTTCCACAAACAGACACTAGATGGCGCTCAAGCAGTGGAATCGATCAAAAGTGCCCGTTCGTTACAGCAATGGATTAAGTGCAGCAGACTCCAGGCTTACCCATGTTAGTGGATTGTGAGGCTCAGATGTCAGGTCCCAACCCAAGCCCGACGCACGTTTCAAGGTAATCTTCTTCGGGGGCCCCCGAAGAAGATTACCTTGAAACGTGCGTCGGGCTTGGGTTGGGACCTGACATCTGAGCCTCACAATCCACTAACATGGGTAAGCCTGGAGTCTGCTGCACTTAATCCATTGCTGTAACGAACGGGCACTTTTGATCGATTCCACTGCTTGAGCGCCATCTAGTGTCTGTTTGTGGAACAGCAGGGACTTTCTATTTAGATTTTCAAATATTGTGCATTTACTCCAGACACGCTATATTACGTGCATTTTTGCCCATAATTTAATTGGGTCAGGTGTAGGCTCTGATGTCTGTTTTCCTTCCCTCTTTGGGCTTTTTACTGGTGTCCCCACTTCTATCCTGTCTTTTTTTGGAATCATGTGCTTGATATGGTTGGATTATTGTATTAACTGCATTTATATTCAATTTTAATATAATAAACTGTTTTTTGTATTTTTTGTAGTAATAAAAATTAATTAAATATAGAACAGTTTCTGTATTTACTATAATATAATGGTGGTAATTATTTATGGGTCTTTAAACTCCCAGAAGGGTTGAGTTATGGTTACTAGTGTCTTATGTGGGAGTGACCCGATGAATAAAGAATGAGGTCCTGTTTCTGCCCTATCTTTGTGGCTAACTATTCTCTACATCAACTGAGGTCTTCAGGTGCAGTGTACACGGGTTCAGCACCCCCTTACAAATATATAACTATATAAATATATAACTATCTTAGTGGACAAAGTAGCATATTAGAACCATGTAGAAGTTTCTACATTTTATGCTGGACACGTCATTTCCCTCATCCTCCACCCTGACCACAAACTCTACAAGAAGACGCTGCTGTTATGTGATATTCACAGAACCAAGACAGATGGCATGAGCTCAGAACATGATGGGAGTAGTAATAATACTAATTGTACTGGGAGGCAACATATCAGGTGAGAGGGTACAACACCCGAACATTGTTCAACCTAATATCTATATACCCCAGTATCTATCTGATATCTCCTGGTGGGATCTTTGTGTCAGGATTTCTCTCGCAGGAGATTAAGGTCTTCCAGGTCCCAGAGGTCCATACCACCAGCGGCAGCAACATCTTCCTACCGTGCACCTACAACATCTCTGGAGTGGAGAATGCGACTATTGGGTTCTACAAGTGGTACCAACACCTGGTAAAGACCGGGCCAGAGGTGTCTGATAGGAATAAGGATTTCTCTGGCCGGGTCTCTAGAGCAACTACAGAACAGTTCATCGGTGACAGATCAGCCCATGTCACCATACACAACGTGAAGCTCACTGACTCCGGAAATTATTACTGCGAAGTCTCTATTTATGAAGGGATAAGTGGAAATGGTAGAGGCACCAAGCTCAATGTTACTGAAGAGGCAGGTGAGAGACAATATCTATACATCTATACATATATTTATGTAGGGAAATAGAAGCACTGCTGCCACAGTCTGAGGGTGCAAAACCCAAATCAGACCTCAACCAGGTCTACAATAGAAAATGTCCCAAAAAATCCAATAAATGAAAAAATACAGGGTGCCTTTATTAGTGCATATCAAATAAGAAAGTTTTACTTCCTCCTGGAACTGTTCTCAAGCATCTTAATGTGCAGGTTAGCGGCTTTAAATAGAATATCGGAGACAATGATACATAAACCGTGATTGACTAATTTCATCAATCATAAAGCATAAGACACACAATGAACAAACCATAAAAAAATTCTAAAATTCCATTGACAATAAAACATAATATGTACGATGCATTTCAAATCCATAAAGTGGATGATAACACACATGTATGAGAGTTGTACACTCAACAGCAGCTATGTGCATTATTATTTATTCTGCGTCGCTTATATAGCACCATCATATTGTGCAGCGCTTCACAGACATGATCATCACTGTCCCCATTGGGGCTCACAATCTAAATTCCTTATCAGTATGATTTTGGAGTGTGGGAGGAAACTGGAAAACCCGGAGGAAATACACGCAAACATGGGGAGAATAAGTATTTGATACACTGACAATTTTGCAAGTGTTCCCACCTACAAAGAATGGAGAGGTCTGTAATTTTTATCGTAGGTACGCTTCAGCTGTGAGAGACAGAGCCCTCCAAAAATCTAGAAAATCACATTGTATGAATCTTAAATAATTAATTTGCATTTTATTGCATGAAAGAAGTATTTGATACAACAAAAAAGACCTTAATATTTTGTACAAAAACCTTTGTTTGCAATTACAGAGATCATTAGCATTGGGTTTCACGTGAACCACGTATTTCGGAGATGTAGATGGAAACTCCAGTGTAAGTGCTCAGCATAGAGCACAGGATAAATGTGAGCTGATCCAAAATGTTCTGTACCAAAATCGTCACTAAATAGCATTCAACTCAACCACGAAAACACACTCGTCTACTCAGGTCTGCCATCTGTTACCGGAAATATATGGGGCTACCACATTATTGGTAGCACAAAGGCTCTGTAAAAACGCTATGGCTCCATCCTCTAAAAAGAAATCCAGCAAAATCTGCGCTCCCAAATTCAAATGCCCTCTCCCTTCTGAGCACCACAATGTGCCTAAACCACAATTAGCGTCCACGTGTTTGGCATTATTATAGTGAGGAGAGCCTGCCTAAATGTATGTGGTATACGAGGTTTACAGAAGCACGAACTGGGCACAATGTACCGGCACTACAATCTACAATATTCAATGCGTTTGACACCACGGATGTTTTCCAGAGACTAAATTGTCACTACACCCCTATGGTGCAGCCAAACAGTACTATACAGTCACATGTGGGGTATTGCTACTTTCATTTGAAATTGTGTAACAAATTATGAGGCCTTTTTTTTACCTATTTTTTCATTTTCACGGCTCAACGTTATAAAATTCCGTGAAGCACCTGGGTGTTCCAGGTGCTCACCAAACATCTAAATAAATTCCTTGAGGGGTCTAGTTTCCAAAATGGGGTACTTGTCGGGGGCTGCACTGTTTAGGCACCTCAGGGGCATTGCCAATGTGACATGGCATCCGCAAACGATTCCAACTAAATCTGATCTCAAATATGGTGGTACTTCTTTTCTTCACTTTGCACTCTGCCTCAAAAGTAGTTTTTTACCACATATGGGATACTGGCATACACAGGAGTAATTGTATGGTCTATTATGTTTTGTGACCCTTGTGAAAATGAAAGTTTTGGTGATAAAATAACTTTTTTGTGGTAAAAATTGTATTTTTTTGTTTTCATGTCTCAATGAAATTCTGTGAAGCACCTGGGGGTTCAAGGTGCTCTCCAGACATCTAGATAAATTCTTTGAGGGGTCCAGTTTCCAAAATGGGGTCACTTGTGGGGCAGCTCCACTGTTTAGGCACCTCAAGGGGTCTCCAAACGCGACAATGTGTTCGTTCATGATTCCAGACAATTTTGTGTTCAAAAATTAAAATGGCGCTCCTTCCCTTCCGATCCCTGCCGTGCGCCCAAACAGTAGATTTCCACCACATATGAGGAATCAATGTACTCAGGATAAATTGCACAACAAATTGTATGGTGCATTTTTTCTTATTACCCTTGTGAAAATGCAACATTTTATTGCTAAAGTAACATTTTTGGGTGAAACAGTAAACTTTTCATTTTTTCCTTCAACGTTGCATTAGTTCCTGTGAAGCACTTAAAGGGTTAATAAACTTTTTGGATGTGGTTTTGAGAAGTGTGAGGGGTGCAGTTTTTAGAATGGTGTCACTTTTGGATATTTTCTGTCACCTAGGCCTCTACTGTGTACATTTTCTTAAGCAATGATTTCGGTGTCGAGCATCAATGGAGCAAATAACTTTTGGCCGAAGATTTCCACTAAAAGTTTATGCTCAAAACCTATAACTCTGAAAATCACTGACTTAGGGAGGACAAATGTATTGAAAAATAAACTTTATTGTGGATATTCAAACAACTTATGACATTTCCACCGTGCCTAGTAAAGCCTGACCACGCTGCTCTCTATGTGATGGGAATAAACTAGCGAGAGTGCTACAAAAACATATACAAGCATATAAAGGCTAATCACTAACCCTATACTTACAAACAGAAGAGATAAAGAGAAATATCAAGAAAAGCAAGAAGTGACAGTAATCTATATATAGAGAACCTACGTCATCAGATATGTATGACCAGGGCCAGATTAAGGTTGGTGGGGGCCCCTGGGCAGAAAATCTGGTGGGGGCCCCATAACGTTAACATTTTTAGCCATAACAGTAGAGCACAAACTGTAGCATTTAGATATAAATCCAATGAACATTTATCTTCTCCTGTTCTGCCACATTCAGATTTACAGTACTACAATACAGATACAGTCCATGATAACTCACAGCCGTCACTTATACACACAGTACAATACAGATACAGTCCAGGATCACTCACAGCCATCACATATACCCAGTACAATACAGATACAGTCCAGGATCACTCACAGCCATCACATATACCCAGTACAATACAGATACAGTCCAGGATCACTCATAGCCGTCACATATACACACAGTACAATACAGATACAGTCCAGGATCACTCACAGCCGTCACATATACACACAGTAAAATACAAATACAGTCCAGGATCACTCACAGCCGTCACATATACACACAGTACAATACAGATACAGTCAGGATAACTCACAGCAGTCACTTATACACAGAAAGTAGAGTTAAGGCTGCTTTACACGTTTCAATTACATATGCGATCTCGTATGCAATCGCACAAGCCCCCATCGTATGTGCGGAACAGGCAATTTGTTGCCCGTGTCGCACAAACGATTAACCCCCGTCACACGCACTTACCTTCCAAACGACCTCGCTGTGGGCGGCGAACATCCACTTCCTGAAGTGGGAGGGACGTTCGGCGTCACAGCGACGTCACACAGCGGCCGGCCAATAGAAGCGGAGGGCTGGAGATGAGTGGAACGTAAACATCCCACCAGGGCCGGCGTCAGCACGCGGCATACCCGGGCAAATGCCAGGGCCCTGGAGAGCCGGGGGGGCCCACTCGGCCTCGTCAGTTCTGGTGCCCCTTGGCCGGGGCCCCCTCGCCTTAGTTCTGCTGCCCCCGGGCCGAGTTCCGGGGACCGCAGTCCTCGGCAGGAATCTGCAGCGCCGTCCCTTTAAGGCGCGCAGACTTCCTGGTTTGAACTTCATCTGTGGGCGGAGCTACCGACCGGCCTGCTCAATCCCACAGATGAAGGAGTTGCAGTGCAAGCCAGCGACCCCCAGCACAGCGCGTCCCTCCGGCGCTGTGTGGGCCCCCTTTCCGGCGCTGTGTGGGCCCCCTCTCCACCGTGACCTGAGCGGTATGTGCCCTCCCCGCCCCCCGATTTATGGGCCCTGGTGAGCTGTATGGGCTTCTCCCCCCTTAGGTGTATGCCCTGCCCCCCCCGGTGCTGTATGTGCTGGCCCCTGCAGCTGTGTGTGGGCCCCCCAGAGCCGCATGTGTGGGCCCCCCAGAGCCACGTGTGTGTCTGTATGTATACAGCAGAGCTATGTGTGTATGTATGTAGCAGAGCTATGTGTATGTATGTAGCAGATTCATGTATGTATGTAGCAGAGCTATGTATGTATGTAGCAGAGGTATGTATGTAGCAGAGCTATTTGTGTATGTATGCAGCAGAGCTATGTGTGTATGTATGTAGCAGAGCTATGTGTATGTATGTAGCAGATTCATGTATGTATGTAGCAGAGCTATGTATATATGTAGCAGAGGTATGTATGTAGCAGAGCTATTTGTGTATGTATGCAGCAGAGCTATGTGTGTATGTATGTAGCAGAGCTATGTGTGTATGTATGTAGCAGAGCTATGTGTGTATGTATGTAGCAGAGCTATGTGTGTATGTATGTAGCAGAGCTATGTGTGTATGTATGTAGCAGAGCTATGTGTGTATGTATCTAGCAGAGCTATGTGTGTATGTATGTAGCAGAGCTATGTGTGTATGTATGTAGCAGAGCTATGTGTGTATGTATGTAGCAGAGCTATGTGTGTATGTATGTAGCAGAGCTATGTGTGTATGTATGTAGCAGAGCTATGTGTGTATGTATGCAGCAGAGCTATGTGTGTATGTATGTAGCAGAGCTATGTGTGTATGTAGGTAGCAGAGCTATGTGTGTATGTATGTAGCAGAGCTATGTGTGTATGTATGTAGCAGAGCTATGTGTGTATGTATGTAGCAGAGCTATGTGTGTATGTATGCAGCAGAGCTATGTGTGTATGTATGCAGCAGAGCTATGTGTGTATGTATGCAGCAGAGCTATGTGTGTATGTATGCAGCAGAGCTATGTGTGTATGTATGCAGCAGAGCTATGTGTGTATGAATGCAGCAGAGCTATGTGTGTATGTATGCAGCAGAGCTATGTGTGTATGTATGTAGCAGAGCTATGTGTGTATGTATGTAGCAGAGCTATGTGTGTATGTATGTAGCAGAGCTATGTGTGTATGTATGTAGCAGAGCTATGTGTGTATGTATGTAGCAGAGCTATGTGTGTATGTATGTAGCAGAGCTATGTGTGTATGTATGTAGCAGAGCTATGTGTGTATGTATGTAGCAGAGCTATGTGTGTATGTATGCAGCAGAGCTATGTGTGTATGTATGCAGCAGAGCTATGTGTGTATGTATGCAGCAGAGCTATGTGTGTATGTATGCAGCAGAGCTATGTGTGTATGTATGCAGCAGAGCTATGTGTGTATGTATGTAGCAGAGCTATATGTGTATGTATGTAGCAGAGCTATGTGTGTATGTATGTAGCAGAGCTATGTGTGTATGTATGTAGCAGAGCTATGTGTGTATGTATGTAGCAGAGCTATGTGTGTATGTATGTAGCAGAGCTATGTGTGTATGATGTATGTAGCAGAGCTATGTGTGTATGTATGTAGCAGAGCTATGTGTGTATGTATGTAGCAGAGCTATGTGTGTATGTATGTAGCAGAGCTATGTGTGTATGTATGTAGCAGAGCTATGTGTGTATGTATGTAGCAGAGCTATGTGTGTATGTAGGTAGCAGAGCTATGTGTGTATGTATGTAGCAGAGCTATGTGTGTATGTATGTAGCAGAGCTATGTGTGTATGTATGTAGCAGAGCTATGTGTGTATGTATGTAGCAGAGCTATGTGTGTATGTATGCAGCAGAGCTATGTGTGTATGTATGTAGCAGAGCTATATGTGTATGTATGTAGCAGAGCTATGTGTGTATGTATGCAGCAGAGCTATGTGTGTATGTATGTAGCAGAGCTATGTGTGTATGTATGTAGCAGAGCTATGTGTATATGTATGTAGCAGAGCTATGTGTGTATGTATGTAGCAGAGCTATGTGTGTATGTATGTAGCAGAGCTATGTGTGTATGTATGTAGCAGAGCTATATGTGTATGTATGTAGCAGAGCTATCTGTGTATGTATGCAGCAGAGCTATGTGTGTATGTATGCAGCAGAGCTATGTGTGTATGTATGTAGCAGAGCTATGTGTGTATGTATGTAGCAGAGCTATGTGTGTATGTATGTAGCAGAGCTATGTGTGTATGTATGTAGCAGAGCTATGTGTGTATGTATGTAGCAGAGCTATATGTGTATGTATGTAGCAGAGCTATGTGTGTATGTATGCAGCAGAGCTATGTGTGTATGTATGCAGCAGAGCTATGTGTGTATGTATGTAGCAGAGCTATGTGTGTATGTATGTAGCAGAGCTATGTGTGTATGTATGTAGCAGAGCTATGTGTGTATGCATGTAGCAATGCTATGTGTGTATGTATGCAGCAGAGCAATGTGTGTATGTATGCAGCAGAGCTATGTGTGTATGTATGCAGCAGAGCTGTGTGTGTATGTATGTAGCAATGCTATGTGTGTATGTATGCAGCAGAGCTATGTGTGTATGTATGCAGCAGAGCTATGTGTGTATGTATGCAGCAGAGCTATGTGTGTATGTATGTAGCAGAGCTATGTGTGTATGTATGTAGCAGAGCTATGTGTGTATGTATGTAGCAGAGCTATGTGTGTATGTATGTAGCAGAGCTATGTGTGTATGTATGTAGCAGAGCTATGTGTGTATGTATGCAGCAGAGCTATGTGTGTATGTATGCAGCAGAGCTATGTGTGTATGTATGCAGCAGAGCTATGTGTGTATGTATGTAGCAGAGCTATGTGTGTATGTATGCAGCAGAGCAATGTGTGTATGTATGCAGCAGAGCTATGTGTGTATGTATGCAGCAGAGCTGTGTGTGTATGTATGTAGCAATGCTATGTGTGTATGTATGCAGCAGAGCTATGTGTGTATGTATGCAGCAGAGCTATGTGTGTATGTATGCAGCAGAGCTATGTGTGTATGTATGTAGCAGAGCTATGTGTGTATGTATGTAGCAGAGCTATGTGTGTATGTATGTAGCAGAGCTATGTGTGTATGTATGTAGCAGAGCTATGTGTGTATGTATGTAGCAGAGCTATGTGTGTATGTATGCAGCAGAGCTATGTGTGTATGTATGTAGCAGAGCTATGTGTGTATGTATGCAGCAGAGCTATGTGTGTATGTATGCAGCAGAGCTATGTGTGTATGTATGTAGCAGAGCTATGTGTGTATGTAAGCAGCAGAGCTATGTGTGTACGTATGTAGCAGAGCTATGTGTGTATGTATGTAGCAGAGCTATGTGTGTACGTATGTAGCAGAGCTATGTGTGTATGTATCTAGCAGAGTTGTGTTGTGTGTGTCTGTATGCAGCAGAGCTATGTGTGTATGTATGTAGCAGAGCTATGTGTGTATGTATGCAGCAGAGCTATGTGTGTATGTATGCAGCAGAGCTATGTGTGTATGTATGTAGCAGAGCTATGTGTGTATGTAAGCAGCAGAGCTATGTGTGTACGTATGTAGCAGAGCTATGTGTGTATGTATGTAGCAGAGCTATGTGTGTACGTATGTAGCAGAGCTATGTGTGTATGTATCTAGCAGAGTTGTGTTGTGTGTGTCTGTATGCAGCAGAGCTATGTGTGTATGTATGTAGCAGAGCTATGTGTGTATGTATGCAGCAGAGCAATGTGTGTATGTATGCAGCAGAGCTATGTGTGTATGTATGCAGCAGAGCTGTGTGTGTATGTATGTAGCAATGCTATGTGTGTATGTATGCAGCAGAGCTATGTGTGTATGTATGCAGCAGAGCTATGTGTGTATGTATGCAGCAGAGCTATGTGTGTATGTATGTAGCAGAGCTATGTGTGTATGTATGTAGCAGAGCTATGTGTGTATGTATGTAGCAGAGCTATGTGTGTATGTATGTAGCAGAGCTATGTGTGTATGTATGTAGCAGAGCTATGTGTGTATGTATGCAGCAGAGCTATGTGTGTATGTATGTAGCAGAGCTATGTGTGTATGTATGCAGCAGAGCTATGTGTGTATGTATGCAGCAGAGCTATGTGTGTATGTATGTAGCAGAGCTATGTGTGTATGTAAGCAGCAGAGCTATGTGTGTACGTATGTAGCAGAGCTATGTGTGTATGTATGTAGCAGAGCTATGTGTGTACGTATGTAGCAGAGCTATGTGTGTATGTATCTAGCAGAGTTGTGTTGTGTGTGTCTGTATGCAGCAGAGCTATGTGTGTATGTATGTAGCAGAGCTATGTGTGTATGTATGCAGCAGAGCTATGTGTGCATGTATGCAGCAGAGCTATGTGTGTATGTATGTAGCAGAGCTATGTGTGTATGTAAGCAGCAGAGCTATGTGTGTACGTATGTAGCAGAGCTATGTGTGTATGTATCTAGCAGAGTTGTGTTGTGTGTGTCTGTATGCATGTATGATGTGTATATATGTATGTAAGTGTATATGACTGTATAGATATGTCAGTTCTATACGTATTTTTGTGAGTTTGTCTTTAAATATGTATATGTATGTGTGTGTCTGCGTGTGGATGGGGCCCACCGGGACTCTTCCGCCCAGGGCCCACAAAAACCTGGAGCCGGCCCTGCATCCCGCCCACCTCCTTCCTTTCGCATTGCCGGCGGGACGCAGGTAAGATATGTTCATCGTTCCCGGGGTGTCACACGGTGCAATGTGTGCTGCCTCAAGAACGATGAACAACCAGACGTTCAATTTTTAGAAATTGAACGACGTGTATGCGATCATTTTAACGCACAATTAGGGTCGCTCGTAGCTGTCACACACTACAATATCACTAACGATGCCGGATGTGCGTCACGTACGATGTGACCCCGCCGACACATCGTTAGATATATTGTAGCGTGTAAAGCCCGCTTTAGTCACATATTTTTTATTGATCCCAATGTTAAGGCAGCCAGGGCCGCCTCCAGGTTTCTGTGGCCTCCGGGTGAAAGAGTCTCAGTGGACCCCATCCACACACAGACACACACATACACATACAGGCATACGTACATATACATATCTGAAGACAAATTCAGAAAAATACATATAAACAGACAAATATATGCACAGTCATATACACTGACATACATGCAGACACAGACGCATTAGTGTATAGCACTGCAGTGTAAATGCATGCGTCCTGCGTCCCCTATACAATCTATGTAGATTGTGCATGATACGTGCGCACGTTGCTTTTATGAACGCAGCGATTTGGATGCTAAAATGTTGACTCAAATCTGTGCATTCATAAAAGAAGCATGTCAATTATTCCGTGCGCTATGGATGCAGCTCCCGCTCTGTCTATGGTAGGGGCAGCAGCCAGAGCGCATGAAATCGGCTTTTTTTGTACAGAAAAACTGCATCCATTATGCAGTGTTTCTGCAGCGATTTGACGCGCACATGTGCTGTCAAATCGCTGCAGAATAATCAGCAGAGCCCTTACAGGTATTAATATGGAGAAGTCGCCAGCAGCCTCACTCACCTCTCCCGCTTGTTTCCGTCCAGCTCCTTCAGGACGTGTGGCTCTGGTGGTGTACTCATTACTGGGATGGGTGACATTGCGCTCTGGGGAACCCATATAGTTCTGGGGGGGGGCGCACAGACTGCTCTAATTCATATATACACACACAGTACTGCTTCTTACACACACGGCTCTGACACACACACACACACACACACACACACACACACACACTAGAATGCACCCGCTATCACCCACCTACACACACACACAAACACACACACACACAATACAATGCACCCCCTACACACACACACGAACACAATACAATGCACCCCCCATTACCCCTCCCCCCACACACAATACAATGCACCCCCCATTACCCCTCCCCCCACACACAATACAATGCACCCCCCATTACCCCTCCCCGCACACACAATACAATGCACCCCCATTACCCCTCCCCCCACACACAAAACAATGCACCCCCCATTACCCCTCCCCCCACACACAATACAATGCACCCCCCATTACCCCTCCCCCCACACACAATACAATGCACTCCCCATTACCCCTCCCCCCACACACAATACAATGCACCCCCCATTACCCCTCCCCCCAAACACAATACAATGCACCCCTCATTACCCCTCCCCCCACACACAATAGAATGCACCCCTCATTACCTCTCCCCCCACACACAATACAACCCTCATCACCCCCTACACACACAAATTACACTGCCCCATCCCTACACACTCCTGCCTCCCCCCCTCCCTCGGAATACAGTGCTCCTCCTCTGCCTGTCACAGAGCTGTGTTCCTTCACAAATGTTCCCCGTCATGTGTCCTCAGCCCCTCCTCACTCATCCCCATTAATTAAACCTGTCTCTTCAGCTCCTTCATGGAGCGCTCGCTTCCTCATGTCCCCTGTGTGGCGCGCGCCAGCAGCACTGTGATGATGTCAGCAAGGTGCTGATCTCATCACGTTGCTGCACGTCGGGGGCGGGGCCCAGTCCCGGCGCGCTGTTCAAATGTGTTTACGTCTGAAAGACGCAAATACATTTGAATAGGAATGGAAAGAGGAAGCTGCGGTCATCGGCTCTGCTGCGCTCCTCTGCACTGGGTGCATGGCGGGCACACAGCAGAGCCGGCACAGCGCGCTGCCTCCTGCTCCTGCTAGTGTGCCTGGCATGTACACAGTGTAGAGGAGCGCAGCGGGGACAGCAGATACAGCGACCCACACAACCGTGCCCCTGCTTCTAGGGGGGGGGGGGGAGCAGCACATAGCAGGGAGCATCAGCACACCTCTGATCCCGGAGGTGCAAGCGGCCGCTGGTACTTCCGGGGTCAATCAGCGTCCTGTGCCCGCAGTTTGTTTTTGCATCTTAAAGATGCAGATGCAAATAAATAGCGGTGCTCCAACCCCCCGAAAACACAGCTGATTTATTAGAATGTCTTTACGGAGGGGGAGAGGGTGTGAAGAAAAAAAAAATGCTGACAGGTGCTTAGTGCCAAGTATGGTGGGGGCCCCCTTAGAAGCTCTTTTGGTGGGGGCCCCTGGGCTGGAGCCCTGCCTGCCCCGCCTATAATCCGGCCCTGTGTATGACGTTATTACATCTCTTAAGAGGCCAAATATTCTGTGGGACAGGGAAAGGAGTTACAATTTTGCCCTGAAAACTGGTGATAGATGAATTACTCCACTGTTGTTGCACTTATGTTATTCTTATATTGTATACTGTCTCTTACATTGCTTTATAATGATACTACAATCATATGAAAAAGTTTGGGCACCCCTATTAATGTTAACCTTTTTTCTTAATAACAATTTGGGTTTTTGCAACAGCTATTTCAGTTTCATATATCTAATAACTGATGGACTGAGTAATATTTCTGGATTGAAATGAGGTTTATTGTACTAACAGAAAATGTGCAATCTGCATTTAAACAAAATTTGACCGGTGCAAAAGTATGGGCACCTCAACATAAAAGTGACATTAATAGTTTGTAGATCCTCCTTTTGCAAAAATAACAGCCTCTCGTCACTTCCTGTAGCTTTTAATGAGTTCCTGGATCCTGTATGAAGGTATATTTGACCATTCCTGTTTACAAAACAATTCCAGTTCAGTTAAGTTTGATGGTCGCCGAGCATGGACAGCACGCTTCACATCATCCCACAGATGTTCAATGATATTCAGGTCTGGGGACTGGGATGGCCATTCCAGAACATTGTAATTGTTCCTCTGCATGAATGCCTGAGTAGATTTGGAGCGGTGTTTTGGATCATTGTCTTGCTGAAATATCCATCCCCTGCGTAACTTCAACTTCGTCACTGATTCTTGCACATTATTGTCAAGAATCTGCTGATACTGAGTTGAATCCATGCAACCCTCAACTTTAACAAGATTCCCGGTGCCGGCATTGGCCACACAGCCCCAAAGCATGATGGAACCTCCACCAAATTTTACTGTGGGTAGCAAGTGCTTTTCTTGGAATGCCGTGTTTTTTTGCCTCCATGCATAACGCCTTTTTGTATGACCAAACAACTCAATCTTTGTTTCATCAGTCTACAGGACCTTCTTCCAAAATGTAACTGGCTTGTCCAAATGTGCTTTTGCATACCTCAGGCGACTCTGTTTGTGGCGTGCTTGTGTAACGGGGGTAGTGGGCGCCTCGGGGGTTGTAGTCGCGGTCTCTCGCCCTGTGGGCAACAGGCTGCCCCCTGGCCCAGCCGTCACTGTTAAAACAGAGGTGTTGTTTGTGGGGCAGAATGTAGGTGGCAGGGATGCTTCCATGTGAGCCATTTGCTTCTTGGTAACACCTTTTTTCCTCGGCTCACAGGCCTCTTCACCACTCCCAGTAAAGAGCCACAGACAGGCAGTTGATGAACCAAGAAACATTTTATTGAGCACAACTTCCACTCTTCTTTACACCCTTCAGCATCAAGTCACTTCGGTTTACAGGTTACACTTCTTGCTGACGGTTTCCTCTTTCCCCGGTAACTTTCCCTCGCCTGCAGGGGACATGCGTTAACCCCCTAGTAGCTGTACTCTGAACCCTGTTTCACTGTAGGGCAGATCTAGCACACTCTACCGGCTACGGATAAGTTCTCACCTCTCCACTTCTTTGGCGAACTACTTCACTTGTTTTCTACGGGCGTTCCCATTTACCTTCACTTCTTTGTCAGGGCACTACCCTTCGCCTGCAGGGGCCACTTGTTATCCCCCTGATAGCTGCACTGCACTGTAGTACACACTACCGGCTTTGGGACTAGTCTTGACTCTTCTACTTCTTCTGCCACTGCACCACTTTCACACTCTGCCCCGTCACCTCAGACTTCTTTCTCTAGTCACATCTCACTGCACACTGGACTCTGCATTCAGAACCCTTCCTTCCCCACCTAGGCTGCCCTGCCCCTTTCTTCCCTGCCACTGTTACCAGGGGAACCACTGCTCTACACTGGCACCTAGTGGGGAAACAGTTTATGACAGGTAACATTTTACCATCAACATTTACAATTTGCCACCATACTACTGTGGCATCTTCAGGGGGGGAAAAACCGCTCCTTCACTACCAGGGGTCCGACTACCCCTTACATTCCTCCCCTCTTTAACCTCAGCCTCCTGGCGAGGTTCGTACCTGCAAAACAACACATGTAGGAAAACACAATACTTAAAACACACAGACTGGCACACAAGTTTGGTGCCCGGAGTCCCTCCAGGGAAGCTCCCGGTCTTAGTCGCACATCTGCCCGGAGGCCCTCCTCAGGCGCTCCCGGTCTTAGCTGACCTTCTGCCCGGAGGCTATTTCCAAGCGCTCCCAATCTTTGGGTGGGCAGAAAACAACAAGACAAGTTTCCTTCTTAACAGTCACGGAAGGAGTCCACGCACAGTTCTGCATTAAGCTCCTCCCGGGTTCAGTACTTTTAACGTTACTGTAACTGGAAACATTCACCGGCTTTCAACAGTACCGGCTTTCAATAACAAACAAATCACTCCCTTCCGAACGATTACCTTCTCACTGCGGGGCCCGGCCATCATTTCTCTGGCTACTGTCTCAGCCAGGTGTTTCTCTTGCACTGGATCTACTTCGGGCGGTGGGGACTTTCTCCGGGTCGGGGGCGCCGGCTTTACTGGCTCCCAGACGAACCCCAATTCATCCACCTCTGATTCCTGAATATCCCACCAGGACGGGGCTTTGACTTCTGGGGGGGGCGGAGGGCCTACCTGGTCGGACGCTGGCGCTTCCGGAATCTGTACGGACGCTCCTGGTGGCCCACTCCCCAGACTTAGCCGGGACTTGTAGGTGGCCCGGACGTCCGTCGTCGTCTCCCCGGTAACGGCATCCCAGGTGGTAAACCACGTGATCTTCGCTGGTTTCTCCGAGACTCCAGTCACGGCCGGTATCATGCTTGCCGTCAACGTGATGGCGGGTAACTCTCCCACCGAGCTCTCCATCGGACGTCCTCTTCCGCGTCCTACGGGCACCAGCGCGCCCGCTACGGCTTGCTTGTCTGTTCTGGCCTCCATTCTGTTTGGCGCAGGTAACTGGGTCTGCTTCTTCTTCTGCTGCTGGGGTTGTAATGGCGCCGGGGAAGGTGGAGGCGGTTCTTCTTTTCCCGCTTCCGCCCATACTCCGCCCCCGGCCTCACCCACCAGGTCAGCACAGCGTTTGCGACGCCTCTTCTTTCTTGTGGCGCCGCCCACGTCTCTAGACCTCTGCAGCTTCTTGGGGCAGGTACCTCCCCTCTTTGGGCGGTACACTCTGGGCTTCTTCCTCCCAGGGTTTTTCGTTTGGCGCCAACCTTTCGTGCCTCCGCAGAGTCCATGAGGACGGCCGCCATCTTGCCGCCATCTTGTGGCCTGTTCAGCACATCAGGCACCACTTGATCTTCCTCACAGTCTCTGGTCGGGGTTTCTTGCATGCAGGCTTGATCCTGCCGACTGCGCCAGTTTGTAACGGGGGTAGGGGGCGCCTCGGGGGTTGTAGTCGCGGTCTCTCGCCCTGTGGGCGACAGGCTGACCCCTGGCCCAGCCGTGACTGTTAAAACAGAGGTGTTGTTTGTGGGGCAGAGTGTAGGTGGCAGGGACGCTTTCATGTGAGCCATTTGCTTCTTGGTAACACCTTTTTCTCTCGGCTCACAGGCCTCTTCACCACTCCCAGTAAAGAGCCACAGACAGGCAGTTGATGAACCAAGAAACATTTTATTGAGCACAACTTCCACTCTTCTTTACACCCTTCAGCAACAAGTCACTTCGGTTTACAGGTTACACTTCTTGCTGACGGTTTCCTCTTTCCCCGGTAACTTTCCCTCGCCTGCAGGGGACATACGTTAACCCCCTAGTAGCTGTACTCTGAACCCTGTTTCACTGTAGGGCAGATCTAGCACACTCTACCGGCTACGGATAAGTTCTCACCTCTCCACTTCTTTGGCGAACTACTTCACTTGTTTTCTACGGGCGTTCCCATTTACCTTCACTTCTTTGTCAGGGCACTACCCTTCGCCTGCAGGGGCCACTTGTTATCCCCCTGATAGCTGCACTGCACTGTAGTACACACTACCGGCTTTGGGACTAGTCTTGACTCTTCCACTTCTTCTGCCACTGCACCACTTTCACACTCTGCCCCGTCACCTCAGACTTCTTTCTCCAGTCACATCTCACTGCACACTGGACTCTGCATTCAGAACCCTTCCTTCCCCACCTAGGCTGCCCTGCCCCTTTCTTCCCTGCCACTGTTACCAGGGGAACCACTGCTCTACACTGGCACCTAGTGGGGAAACAGTTTATGACAGTTAACATTTTACCATCAACATTTACAATTTGCCACCATACTACTGTGGCGTCTTCAGGGGGGGAAAAACCGCTCCATCACTACCAGGGGTCAGACTACCCCTTACACTTGCAGAAATGGCTTCTTTCGCATCACTCTCCCATACAGTTTCTCCTTGTGCAACGTGCGCTGTATTGTTGACCGATGCACATTGACATCATCTGCAGCAAGATGATGCTGCAGGTCTTTGGAGGTGATGTGTGGATTGTCCTTGACTGTTCTCACCATTCTTCTTTTCTGCCTTTCTGATATTTTTCTTGGCCTGCCACTTCTGGGCTTAACAAGAACTGTACCTGTGTTCTTCCATTTCCTTACTATGTTCCTCACAGTGGAAACTGACAGTTTTAGATCTCTGAGACAACTTTTTGTATCCTTCCCCTGAACAACTATGTTGAATAATCTTTGTTTTCAGATCATTTGAGAGTTGTTTTGAGGAGCCCATGATGCCACTCTTCATAGGAGATTCAAATAGGAGAACAACTTGCAAGTGGCCACCTTAAATACCTTTTCACATGATTGGATACACCTGCCTATGAAGTTCAAAGCTCAATGAGGTTACAAAACCAATTTAGTGCTTTAGTAAGTCAGTAAAAAGTAGTTAGGAGTCTTCAAATCAAGAAATTGATAAGGGTGCCCATACTTTTGCACCGGTCAAATTTTGTTTAAATGCGGATTGCACATTTTCTGTTAGTACAATAAACCTCATTTCAATTCAGAAATGTTACTCAGTCCATCAGTTATTAGATATATGAAACTGAAATAGCTGTTGCAAAAACCCAAATTGTTATAAAGAAAAAAGGTTAACATTAATAGGGGTGCCCAAACTTTTTCATATGACTGTATATAAATGTCATTGATCAACATTAACCCTCATTGGTTAACTTGTGGGGGCTTTGGATGATTTAGCCTTTCCAATGAATTATTATAGACAATGTCAGAGTGAATGCAGCACACTTATAAAACCCTTGCAGTCTTTAGGGATGGAGCAACAAACATCGTCAATGAATTATCAAATCACCAAAACATGAGTAGTAAGCAGAAATTTACGAAGATACAACAGGTAGAAAAAAAACACATAAATACAACATTAGTATAATTAATTGCACATCATACAATACAAAAGGAGGAAAAAGTATAACTATATACAGTATAGACCAAAAGTTTGGACACACCTCATTCAAAGAGTTTTCTTTATTTTCAGGACTCTGAAAATTGTAGATTCACATTGAAGGCATCAAAACTATGAATTAAAACATGTGGAATGAAATACATAAAGTGTGAAACAACTGAAAATATGTCTTATATTCTAGGTTCTTCAAAGTAGCCACCTTTTGCTTTCATTACTACTTTGCACACTCTTGGCATTCTCTTGATGAGCTTCAAGAGGTAGTCACCGGAAATGGTTTTACAACAGTCTTGAAGGAGTTCCCAGAGATGCTTAGCACTTGTTGGCCCTTTTGCCTTCACTCTGCGGTCCAGCTCCCCCCAAACCATCTCGATTGGGTTCAAGTCTGGTGACTGTGGAGGCCAGGTCATCTGGCGTAGCACCCCATCACTCTCCTTCTTAGTCAAATAGCCCTTACACAGCCTGGAGGTGTGTTTGGGGTCATTGTCCTGTTGAAAAATAAATGATGGTCCAACTAAACACAAACCAGATGGAAGAGCATGCAAGATGCTGTGGTAGCCATGCTGGTTCAGTATGCCTTCAATTTTGAATAAATCCCCAACAGTGTCACGAGCAAAGCACCCTCACACCATCACACCTCCTCCTCCATGCTTCACGGTGGGAATCAGCCATGTAGAGTCCATCCGTTCATCTTTTCTACAAAGACACGGTGGTTGGATCCAAAGAACTCAAATTTGGACTCATCAGACCAAAGCACAAATTTCCACTGGTCTAATGTCCATTCCTTGTGTTCTTTAGCCCAAACAAGTCTCTTCTGCTTGTTGCCTGTCCTTAGCAGTGGTTTCCTAGCAGCTATTTTACCATGAAGGCCTGCTGCACAAAGTCTCCTCTTAACAGTTGTTCTAGAGATGAGAAGGTGTGTCCAAACTTTTGGTCTGTACTGTATGTATCCATAGAAATGTGACGCCCTGGGCAAGCCAGGGGTCACAGGTCATCACACCACCACACCCTACATCCCAGTTAGGAACACCAAAGCTACGAAAATCCTTGTTGCCTTCCTCCAGGGGCTGATGTTCACACCAGGGGGTGGGCCAGGCGGTTGGCTCCACCCACCGAGGAGTTCACAGCCCTGGAGGCGGGAAGAACCAGGCAGTTAGAGTTTGGAGGGAGAAGTGGAAAGAACAGTTAGGGGAGTGAAGGAGAAGGAAGTGGTAGAGGAGCTAAGTGAAAGTGAAGTGGTAGTGGAGCAAGGAAGAAAAGGAACAAAAGTGCACGTAGAAAGACCTGAAGTTAGTCCAGCTAAGTGCAGGACAGGTCAGCAAGGTCAGCAACAGCGGTGATAGTCTGGAGGGGGACTGCTCGGAGGTTGCTGGAAGGACCGCGGTCGAGTAGTGGCCCGGCGGTCTGGAGCAGTATACGAAGGACAGTCAGCACCAGGGCAGGGGCCTCTCGGACCCCGGCAAGGCTAGGAGTCGCCATAATTTGCCGAATCCGTCAGTGAAGGGGACGTCGATCCCCCAACAACCAAGTCCTGATTGAAGACAACCGTCCAACCATTAGTGAGGAACACCGCCACCGCCAGGGCACCAGCTCCTCAGGGCCAGCGTCTGCGGGCAAAGTAGGGCTCCTCCGGCCCATATCCAAGCCGGGGAGCGGGTTACCGGTGGGAACCCATCGCTACCAACTTAGAAACATCAGGTGCAGGTCAGAGGGACATCACCGTTACCTACTGGGAGAGCAAGTGCAGCCGTCCGTGGGAACCGTCTTTCCAGCCGTGTGGTTTACCGTAAAACTGTGTCAACGTCTCAGGCTGAGTGAGTACCACAGTGCCGCAAGGCACGGCGCTGCCCCCGCGTCCCTGCGCCCACCAGGCCATGCACCCTTCCACCCCATCACCGGGCCCCGGGATCACCAACCCCTACCCACGGAGGGGCAACACAACACCTGGCTGCTCCGCATCACCACTCCCGGGATCCCCATATTGAGCAACGGTGGTGCTACAAATCACCACAACCGTGGGTGGCGTCACGGACAATCTCCCCAACAATACCCCTTTCACTCACGGGCGAGGAGTGCCGCTCGAGAACCCCCGGGATCCGGCCCACCGCTCGAGCCACCACTGAGCAGCAGCAGCCGGACCCGAGCAGAGGGGTGAGCGCGGTGCCGGCACCCTCCTCCCCGCCCGCGACAACTTGGCGTCACGAACAGGATCTTACCGCTCTGCCGTTGGGTAGAGGTGCGCCTTGTGACCGCCGGAGGTATCCGGCTGAAAATTTCCAGAAGCCGCCATCTTTGGCGCGAAAAGTTCCCGCTCGAGCGTCTTCTCGAGTAGCAGAGGCGCGAAGGCCAAAACTCCGCCCCAATAGAGGAGTGGCCGGAAAGAAGCTAAGGGGAACGCGATGGCGGCTGGCTGCATGTGAATGCAGCTATAAAAGCAGAGACGCCAGGACTCTGCAACAATACCGGGTTCCTGGAAGGCACGATTGCCAAGATGTACGACCCAACTCCCAACGAGGAAGCCCCCGCGCCCGGCACGGCGACGTGGCTGAGGGACCGGACTGTCCCGCTGAGTAATCGTCTGCAGGCCCATATGCAACTCCTCCTGGAGGAGTGGGAGACCGACATGGCGGATGTGGTGGCTGCTATGTGGAGACGCGAGGCGGAAGTGGATTTGGAGGAGCGGGTAAGCGACCCACGCCCCTGTATTCCTGAAGGATCGGCCATTGGAGCTGAGGGGCCCGGCCGGCTTCCGCTCACCCTGCCTCTCTCCCCGCTATCCGTGATGGCTGCTGCTGCTCCGCCATTAGGCCCGCTACCTGCCCAACCGGTAGCGATACCCTGCCCAGCCGCTCTGGCGGACCAGCCGGCTGCAGACGTCCGGGACGTCCCTGAAGTACACCAGGGGGAACCGCTAGAACCGCGACCCCTTAACAGCATGGTGCCAGAAGTCCCAGTAGAGACTGTGCCAGACCCTGAGCCCGGGACCGTGGCCTGGATGAGGGCCCGGGTGATTCAGTTCCACCAGCGTCAACAGGAACAAATCCTCCAGATGATGGAGCAGTGGACCAGCGAGGTGGAGATGCTGACTACGACTACCCCGAGGTACGGAGGGGGAATGGATGTAGCAGAGTCGACTGGTGACCCACGTCCCTATGTCCTACCTGGACCGGCCGCTGCGGCTGAGGGGCCCGGCCTAGTCTCGGCCTATGCATCACCCTTGCCGTTACTTATGGGTCGCCTCAGTGTAAGCTCGCCTAATCTGTTGCTCCGTGCTACCGCAGAAGGGGCTGAAGTGATGGATGCTGGAGGCCAGGAGGCTGCGACAGCTGGCGGCAACCCGCCTGATGCAGAAACAAGAGATGAAGACTCCTGCCCCAGCCCCGGGTCCGCTGTTGAGTTTGCAGGGGCAAGTGAGCGTTCCCGCTATGTGGGAGACCCTGTGGTTGTCCATACCCCGCGTACCGGTGGAAATGGGTACCGGGTGCCCCTGTCACAGCAGGCATGTCAGTGCATGTTTGATATGCTGGTGGCAGAGGATGGGCCCGCCGAAGCTGAAGGCCTGGAGTAGGGCAGCGGAGCACCGTTGTCCAGTCCCCGTTGGGACCACCTTGAGTTCATGTTTAAAAGTTGAAAAAGTTTGAAAGTTTACAGAGATGATAAAAATGATGATTACCGAGTACTTCACCTGATTCTTTGTGATTGAACCGGCCGGAGCCGGCACCGTTGTCCCCGTGGGGACCGTTTAAAAAGTTAGCATGGGAACTATCCATGGACAAGCCCGTGAACTTGCAGGGCAATCACAAACGTTAAGTGGCTTGTAAATATGTTGTTTTACTGTACCGTTTTCCGCAGTTGCCGCCTCCGGAGAGGCAGGTTGGAGGGAGGGCCCTCAGCAGAGCAGGCTGGGGCCCAGCCACCACAGGAACCGGTGGCTACCCTCTGGAGGGGAAGGACAGATCCCGCTCGGGTAACTTGTGCTGGACTGTGGGTCAAGGGGTGCTGCCTGGGCTTTAGGGGCAGCATCAGGGCCAGGTTGCTTGGGTGGGAGAGAGCGGAAACCGTACCCGTAAAACCGTTTAGTAACGTTTAAGAAATGTGCCTCCCATTGTGGGATGATGTTATGCTTCACATGTTATCTTTTTACATTTACAGAAAATAAACCGGTGTTGGACGGGCAGCCCGCGAACGGTCTGCATTTTGCTAAGGGGGAATGTGACGCTCTGGGCAAGCCAGGGGTCACAGGTCATCACACCACCACACCCTACATCCCAGTTAGGAACACCAAAGCTACGAAAATCCTTGTTGCCTTCCTCCAGGGGCTGATGTTCACACCAGGGGGTGGGCCAGGCGGTTGCCTCCGCCCACCGAGGAGTTCACAGCCCTGGAGGCGGGAAGAACCAGGCAGTTAGAGTTTGGAGGGAGAAGTGGAAAGAACAGTTAGGGGAGTGAAGGAGAAGGAAGTGGTAGAGGAGCTAAGTGAAAGTGAAGTGGTAGTGGAGCAAGGAAGAAAAGGAACAAAAGTGCACGTAGAAAGACCTGAAGTTAGTCCAGCTAAGTGCAGGACAGGTCAGCAAGGTCAGCAACAGCGGTGATAGTCTGGAGGGGGACTGCTCGGAGGTTGCTGGAAGGACCGCGGTCGAGTAGTGGCCCGGCGGTCTGGAGCAGTATACGAAGGACAGTCAGCACCAGGGCAGGGGCCTCTCGGACCCCGGCAAGGCTAGGAGTCGCCATAATTTGCCGAATCCGTCAGTGAAGGGGACGTCGATCCCCCAACAACCAAGTCCTGATTGAAGACAACCGTCCAACCATTAGTGAGGAACACCGCCACCGCCAGGGCACCAGCTCCTCAGGGCCAGCGTCTGCGGGCAAAGTAGGGCTCCTCCGGCCCATATCCAAGCCGGGGAGCGGGTTACCGGTGGGAACCCATCGCTACCAACTTAGAAACATCAGGTGCAGGTCAGAGGGACATCACCGTTACCTACTGGGAGAGCAAGTGCAGCCGTCCGTGGGAACCGTCTTTCCAGCCGTGTGGTTTACCGTAAAACTGTGTCAACGTCTCAGGCTGAGTGAGTACCACAGTGCCGCAAGGCACGGCGCTGCCCCCGCGTCCCTGCGCCCACCAGGCCCTGCACCCTTCCACCCCATCACCGGGCCCCGGGATCACCAACCCCTACCCACGGAGGGGCAACACAACACCTGGCTGCTCCGCATCACCACTCCCGGGATCCCCATATTGAGCAGCGGTGGTGCTACAAATCACCACAACCGTGGGTGGCGTCACGGACAATCTCCCCAACAATACCCCTTTCACTCACGGGCGAGGAGTGCCGCTCGAGAACCCCCGGGATCCGGCCCACCGCTCGAGCCACCACTGAGCAGCAGCAGCCGGACCCGAGCAGAGGGGTGAGCGCGGTGCCGGCACCCTCCTCCCCGCCCGCGACAGAAATATTCCTTCTTATTTCACTTGTTAAATTCTTTCCAATAGATGAAAACATTCATATTCAATGGATAAAGGATAATTCTTTGTTGGATCGCATACTGCACCGAACTCTATAAGAAATATAACCAGGACAGACGAGTAGGTCCTCGTCCTTAAAATAGGTGAAGTAGAGGGGGAACCAAAAGATAAAATATGTGAGGATAGTGTATTTTGAACCGGACATAGTAATTTGTCCTTAGATCTTGTTTAGTGTTCAGTTCTCCCATATCCTCTATCTACACTTTTTCCCCTCATTATATTTCTCCCTTTACCCTTTTTCCTTTGGAATTGTTCCTCTCTCACTATCCGAGGTGTCTTATTCAGTAGACGAGTGATCCCTATCAACTCTTCCTAAAGTTTTCTGATCATATACTCTATTCTCCCGAAAGCTGCTAAGTCTTTCTGAAATTGTTGATGTTTAGAACATTTAATATATGATGTAAATTTTAAGAAACTTTTCTTTTTTTGGTCTGCTCAATAGCTTTTTTCAGTACCTTCCCGCTTTGTTCTAAAATATTTTGTTCCTCCTCCAATAATAAAGTTATAAATCTCAGGGAACATTTGGTAGCCATGTTTTCCTACTTTTGGGTAAGGTGGCAGATCTAAACCTTTTGTCTGGGACGATAGAGATTTGAAGGCCTCTTAGCACAATTCTGTGTTCTAATGTCACGTTACGTAAGGGGAAGTACCAAGCACATGGCGAAAAGGAAGAGAAACCCTGTGTCTAGGGAGAGGGAAGATGGGGACCCTTGACTGCACTTACTACTGGTCCCTGGGGTCCGTTACTACCCTAGATAGGTTCCGCACCTATGCGCCAAGCCGGATACCTGACCCTAGGTATCCCTAATGCTGGGCCCTAAATAGGGAACGGATGGGATGAGCTCTTGGTCAACCCCACAAAACACTATAGAAGACAAAGGAGCACACACAGGGAGAAAAGCATGAACTACTTATCATTAGATGACTCAGGCAGGAGTTCAACAGAGCTTTCAGCAACGATAGTGTAACAGGGGCAGGGGGCGCCTCAGGGGGTGTAGTCGAGTCCCCTCACCTTGTGGGCCGCAGGCTGAACCCCGGCCCGGCCGTCACTTGCAGAACAGGTGTGTTGTTGGGGCAGAGTGTGGATGCATGGGGCCCATTCATGACAGCGTTCTTTCTCGGCTCTCCAGCTCCTTTTTCACTTTCAGGAAAGAGACAATTGCAGGCAGCGGATAAACCAAACACCGATTTATTAAACAAAGCTTCCATCTTTTTGTTTGCAGCAGGTTTACTTTAGTACGTTACAAGTTACAGGTCCTTTTCTACAAAAACGGTTTCCTTTTCTCTACTGGCACTTTCCTTTGCCTGCAGGGGCCAAATGTTATCCCCCTAGCAGCGGTACTCCTATCCCGGATTTTAGTCCAGCCCTTTCCCAGGGATTTGTATTGGACTAGGGGACGGCTCCAGTACTCACTACCGGCTCCGGATTAGCTCCAACTTCTTCGCTCCACTGCCACAGCACCCACTCCTGCACTCTGCCCCGTCACTTCTCCTCAGCTCCCTTCACTCCTGCAGACCCCCCTTCTCTCCCCTCCTAGGCTGCCCTGCCCCTTCCTTCCCTGTCACTGTTACCAGGGGAACCACTCACTACACTGGCACCTAGGGGGGAAGAACCGTACATAACACATAACATTGTACAATATGGCACCATACTCCTGTGGCGTCTTCAGGGGGGGAAAAACGTCTTCTCCACACCAGGGGTCCGTCCACCCCTTACATTCCTCCCCTCTTTAACCTTAGCCTCCCGGCAAGGTTGGCACCTGCAAGACAGATCAAGACAAACAACGCATACACAAGGCTGCAAAGCAATCTTCTCTTTTTATCTCATAAAACTTTAAAACCAGGCTATTAGAACACAACATTCAAAACACATCAAAAAGGTACCGAGTTCAGTGCCCGGAGTCCCTCCAAGGGAGCTCCCGGTCTTAGTAGTAAAACTGCCCGGAGGCCATCCGCAGGCGCTCCCGGTCTTAGCCGACCTTCCGCCCGGAGGCTATCTCTCAGCGCTCCCGGTCTTTCGTGGGCAGAAAAACAGCAAACAACGAAATTCTTCTTAACAGTCACGGAAGGAGTCTCCGCACAGTCTGGCATTAAGCTCCCCCCGGGTTCAGTATTTTGAACATTACTGGAACTAAAACATCTTCCAGCTTGTAACAGTGCCGGAACTTCAGAACATCCAGATCCTTCACCTCTGGTTACTGCACTCTCACGCAGGATGGTAAGCGCGCAGCCATTCAGCCCGCTGGGTCCTCACATACTCGGAGAGGGATTCGTCGGGTAAGCGGCGCAGCCTCCGGAACGGTTCGTAACTTGGTTGTGGCTCTGACTCCCTGGCCTCCGGTATTGGCCCCTCAGCCCCCGGCGGGGGTGACGGGGTAGCTGGACGGGACGGCTGTGGGCTGCCAACAACTACCACCGGATGCGACACCATGCTCTGGCGAATCGCCAAAATCGCCGGTGCTTCCTTCACCAGATCTCCTTCGGCCGGCTCGGCTGCCGGTCCAGCAGCCACTTCTGGCAGTACCGCCGGAGTGTTTTTTGGCCGACAAACTTCAGCGGTCACCGGTCTCTGCTGCATACGCCTCCTGTACTGGCAATCTTCCCACTCTATCTCCTGCTGCCACTGCTCGGCCTCCTGGGCGGTGGGCACACGGGTCACTCCTACCACAAATAGGCCTCGGCAGCCTACTTCCCTTTTGAATTTCACTTTCTCTCCCGGATACAGGGTATGGAGACGCTGTGGTAACCCCTCGGTGTCCAAATTGACTCGATTATAGAAGAAGTGGTCTCCGGTCTCATCATCTTCGATAAACCCATATCCCTCGGCCTGATTAAACTTAACCACTGTGCCGAGGCTGCACTGCCGGTCAAATTCCTCACTGTGGGACCCGGCCATTATTTCCCTCGCCACTGTCTCGGCCAGGAGCCTTTCCTGCATCGGATCTATTTCAGGCGGTGGGGAGTGTCGCCGGGTTAGGGGCACCGGCTTCACCGGCTCCCAGATGAACCCCCACTCATCTTCCTCAAACGCTGGGGTGTTTTGCCAGCCCGGGGCCTGGGTTTCTGGTGGGGGCGGAGGCCCTACCTTGACCGACGCAGCCGCCTCCGGACTCTGGAAGGGTGCTCCGAGTGTCCCGCTTCCCAGCGTCACTTGGGTCGTGTAGGTGGCTCGGACTTCTGTGGTCGTCTCCCCGGTAGCTGCATCCCACGAGGTGACCCACGTGACTTTTGCTGGCCTCTCCGGTCCTCCGGTCACAGCCGGCAGCTGAATGGTAGGTGCCTCTGTTACTAAGCTTCCCCTCGGGCGTCCTCTTCCCCGACCTGCTGTCACCAGCACGCCTGTTTCGGCTCTTTTGTCTATCGGTGCTTCCATTTTGCTCCGCACCGTCCACTGAGTCGACGTCTCTTGTTGTTCTAACGGTAATGGCGTCGGGGAAGGTGGAGGCGGTATTACTTTTCCCGCTCTTGCATGTACTCCACCCCTGGCCTCGCCCACCAAGTTGACCCAGCGCAGGCGACGCCTCCTCTTTCTCGGGACGCCGCCCATGTCTCCGGTCCTCCGCAGTATCTCGGGGCAAGCACCTCCCCTCTTTGGGCGGTGCACTCCGGGCTTCTTCCTTACAGGCCAGCCCAGCGCTTTTCGTTTGGCGCCCACTTTTCGCGCCTTCACTGAACCCATGAGGACGGCCGCCATCTTGCCACCATCTTGTGGCCTGTTCAGTACATCAGGCACCACTTGGTCTCTGCTCGGGGTTTCTCTTCTGCAGGCTTGATCCTGCCGACTACGCCAAAATGTAACAGGGGCAGGGGGCGCCTCAGGGGGTGTAGTCGAGTCCCCTCGCCTTGTGGGCCGCAGGCTGAACCCCGGCCCGGCCGTCACTTGCAAAACAGGTGTGTTGTTGGGGCAGAGTGTGGATGCATGGGGCCCATTCATGACAGCGTTCTTTCTCGGCTCTCCAGCTCCTTTTTCACTTTCAGGAAAGAGACAATTGCAGGCAGCGGATAAACCAAACACTGATTTATTAAACAAAGCTTCCATCTTTTTGTTTGCAGCAGGTTTACTTTAGTACGTTACAAGTTACAGGTCCTTTTCTACAAAAACGGTTTCCTTTTCTCTACGGGCACTTTCTTTTGCCTGCAGGGGCCAAATGTTATCCCCCTAGCAGCGGTACTCCTATCCCGGATTTTAGTCCAGCCCTTTCCCAGGGATTTGTATTGGACTAGGGGACGGCTCCAGTACTCACTACCGGCTCCGGATTAGCTCCAACTTCTTCGCTCCACTGCCACAGCACCCACTCCTGCACTCTGCCCCGTCACTTCTCCTCAGCTCCCTTCACTCCTGCAGACCCCCCTTCTCTCCCCTCCTAGGCTGCCCTGCCCCTTCCTTCCCTGTCACTGTTACCAGGGGAACCACTCACTACACTGGCACCTAGGGGGAGAGAACCGTACATAACACATAACATTGTACAATGTGCCACCATACTCCTGTGGCGTCTTCAGGGGGGGGGAAACGTCTTCTCCACACCAGGGGTCCGTCCACCCCTTACAATAGCACATACCACCTGCTTGCAACTTCAGCTTGAAGGAACTGAAAATATCACCAGCGCAGTCCAAAGGAAGGGAGTATTAAAACACCAAGCGAGTACTGACAATCAACAGCTGGTTGGAAGTCGAGCTCCAGCTGAGTCCAAATGGGAGAGGGATGAATCCAGCAGGAAAGCTACCTATACCAATGAATACTGACAACAGGAACAATGGAAAGTCAGGGAGCATTCTGCGCAGCCAAACCCTGTGACCTTCGATGACCAGAAAACACAACCAGATGACTGTCTGTCACATGTGACACACCCGTGACATCTATGTAATTTTAAATAAAACCACCACGATCGTATATAATCCTTATAAACGAAGATTAACTGACTTAAGGCCAAACTCATTGAAACGGGATGTATCTCCACTGATAATTCTTTCTCTGAACCAAGCATTCTTGGCTTCCTCTAACCATTTCTCTGTATATATACAGTCATATGAAAAAGTTTGGGCACCCCTATTAATGTTAACCTTTTTTCTTTATAACAATTTGGGTTTTTGCAACAGCTATTTCGGTTTCATATATCTAATAACTGATGGACTCAGTAATATTTCTGGATTGAAATGAGGTTTATTGTACTAATAGAAAATGTGCAATCCGCATTTAAACAAAATTTGACCGCTGCAAAAGTATGGGCACCTCAACATAAAAGTGACTAATATTTTGTAGATCCTCCTTTTGCAAAAATAACAGCCTCTAGTCGCTTCCTGTAGCTTTTAATGAGTTCCTGGATTCTGGATGAAGGTATATTTGACCATTCCTGTTTACAAAACAATTCCAGTTCAGTTAAGTTTGATGGTCGCCGAGTATGGACAGCACGCTTCAAATCATCCCGCAGATGTTCAATGATATTCAGGTCTGGGGACTGGGATGGCCATTCCAGAACATTGTAATTGTTCCTCTGCATGAATGCCTGAGTAGATTTGGAGCGGTGTTTTGGATCATTGTCTTGCTGAAATATCCATCCCCTGCGTAACTTCAACTTCATCACTGATTCTTGCACATTATTGTCAAGAATCTGCTGATACTGAGTTGAATCCATGCGACCCTCAACTTTAACAAGATTCCCGGTGCCGACATTGGCCACACAGCCCCAAAGCATGATGGAACCTCCACCAAATTTTACTGTGGGTAGCAAATGCTTTTCTTGGAATGCCGTGTTTTTTTCCCTCCATGCATAACGCCGTTTTGTATGACCAAACAATTCAATCTTTGTTTCATCAGTCTACAGGACCTTCTTCCAAAATGTAACTGGCTTGTCCAACTGTGCTTTTGCATACCTCAGGCGACTCTGTTTGTGGCATGCTTGCAGAAACGGCTTCTTTCGCATCACTCTCCCATACAGTTTCTCCTTGTGCAACGTGCGCTGTATTGTTGACCGATGCACATTGACACCATCTGCAGCAAGATGATGCTGCAGGTCTTTGGAGGTGGTCTGTGGATTGTCCTTGACTGTTCTCACCATTCTTCTTCTCTGCCTTTCTGATATTTTTCTTGGCTGCCACTTCTGGGCTTAACAAGAACTGTATCTGTGTTCTTCCATTTCCTTACTATGTTCCTCACAGTGGAAACTGACAGTTTAAATCTCTGAGACAACTTTTTGTATCCTTCCCCTGAACAACTATGTTGAATAATCTTTGTTTTCAGATCATTTGAGAGTTGTTTTGAGGAGCCCATGATGCCACTCTTCATAGGAGATTCAAATAGGAGAACAACTTGCAAGTGGCCACCTTAAATACCTTTTCTCATGATTGGATACACCTGCCTATGAAGTTCAAAGCTCAATGAGGTTACAAAACCAATTTAGTGCATTAGTAAGTCAGTAAAAAGTAGTTAGGAGTGTTCAAATCAAGAAATTGATAAGGGTGCCCATACTTTTGCACCGGTCAAATTTTGTTTAAATGCGGATTGCACATTTTCTGTTTGTACAATAAACCTCATTTAAATTCAGAAGTATTACTCAGCCCATCAGTTATTAGATATATGAAACTGAAACAGCTGTTGCAAAAACCCAAATTGCTATAAAGAAAAAAGGTTAACATTAATAGGGGTGCCCAAACTTTTTCATATGACTGTGTGTATATATATATATATATATATATATATATATATATATATATATTAGAAGGTGGCCCGATTCTACGCATCGGGTATTCTAGAATTTACGTATTGTGTAGTTCATGTATGATTTTTGTTATATATATAGATGTTGTTGTGTGTACTTACCAAGTGTTTGTGTAGGGCGCTGTACATGTTCTGGGTGTTGTCTGGGTGTGGCGGGGGGTGAGAGCGGTGTTGTATGTGTGTTGCGTTGTTTGTGGAGCGCTGTGTCTGTAGCGTTGTGTGTGTGTGTGTGTTGCGCGGTTTGTGTGTGTGGTATGTTTTGTGGGAGGTATGTTTTGTGCAATGTGTGTGTTGTGCGGTATGTGCGTATATTTATGTATGCCGCGGTGTTTGTGTGTTGGGTGTTGTATGTGTGCAGCGTTGTCTGTGTGTGTGGGTGTCTGTGTAGGGCGGTGTTTGTGGTTCCCAGTGTGTGTGTGTGTGTTGTGCAGTGCGCGTGTGTGTGTGTGTGTGTGTTGGGGGGAGGTGTGCACCTCCCATCGTGCTCCATCCCCCATGCTGCGCACCCCCCATCGTGCTCCATCCCCCATGCTGCGCACTCCCCATCGTGCTCCATCCGCCATGCTGCGCACTCCCAAACGTGCTCCATCCGCCATGCTGCGCACTCCCAAACGTGGTCCATCCGCCATGCTGCGCACTCCCAAACGTGCTCCATCCGCCATACTGCGCACTCCCCATCGTGCTGCATCCCCCATGCTGCGCACTCCCAAACGTGCTCCATCCGCCATGCTGCGCACTCCCAAACGTGCTCCATCCGCCATGCTGGGCACTCCCAAACGTGCTCCATCCGCCATGCTGCGCACTCCCAAACGTACTCCATCCGCCATGCTGCGCACTCCCAAACGTGCTCCATCCGCCATGCTGCGCACTCCCAAACGTGGTCCATCCGCCATGCTGCTCACTCCCAAATGTGCTCCATCCGCCATGCTGCGCACTCCCCAACGGGCTCCATCCGCCATACTGCGCACTCCCAAACGTGCTCCATCCGCCATACTGCGCACTCCCCATCGTGCACCATCCGCCATGCTGCACACTCCCAAACGTGCTCCATCCGCCATGCTGCGCACTCCAAAACGTGCTCCATCCGCCATGCTGCGCACTCCCAAACGTGGTCCATCCGCTATGCTGCGCACTCCCAAACGTGGTCCATCCGCCATGCTGCGCACTCCCAAACGTGCTCCATCCACCATGCTGCGCACTCCCAAACGTGCTCCATCTGCCATGCTGCGCACTCCCAAACGTGCTCCATCCGCCTTTCTGCGCACTCCCAAACGTGGTCCATCCGCTATGCTGCGCACTCCCCATCGTGCTCCATCCGCCATGCTGCGCACTCCCAAACGTGCTCCATCCGCCATGCTGCGCACTCCCAAACGTGGGCCATCCGCCATGCTGCGCACTCCCAAACGTGGTCCATCCGCCATGCTGCGCACTCCCAAACGTGCTCCATCCACCATGCTGCACACTCCCAAACGTGGTCTATCCGCCATGCTGCGCACTCCCAAACGTGCTCCATCCCCCATGCTGCACACTCCCCATCGTGCTCCATCCCCCATGCTGCGCACCCCCCATCGTGCTCCATCCCCCATGCTGCACCAGCATCAGCCTCTCTGCCCGCAGCATCAGCCTCTCTGCCCGCAGCATCAGCCTCTCTCCTCCCAGCATCAGCCTCTCTCCTCCCAGCATCAGCCTCTCTCCTCCCAGCATCAGCCTCTCTCCTCCCAGCATCAGCCTTTTCTCTCCCTAGCATCAGCCTCTCTCCTCCCAGCCTACCCCAGCCTCAGCCTCCCCCAGCATCAGCCTCTCTTCTCTCAGCCTCCCCCTCCCAGCCTACCCCACGATCAGCCTCTCTCCTCCCAGCATCAGCCTCTCTCCTCCCAGCATCTGCCTCTCTCCTCCCAGCACCAGCCTCTCTCCTCCCAGCATCAGCCTTTTCTGTCCCCAGCATCAGCCTCTCTCCTCCCAGCCTACCCCAGCCTCAGCCTCCCCCAGCATCAGCCTCTCTTCTCTCAGCCTCCCCCTCCCAGCCTTCCCCACGATCAGCCTCTCTCCTCCCAGCATCAGCCTCTCTCCTCCCAGCATAAGCCTCTCTCCTCCCAGCATCAGCCTCTCTCCTCCCAGCATCAGCCTTTTCTGTCCCCAGCATCAGCCTCTCTCCTCCCAGCCTACCCCAGGCTCGGCCTCCCCCAGCATCAGCCTCTCTTCTCTCAGCCTCACCCTCCCAGCCTTCCCCAGGATCAGCCTCTCTCCTCCCAGCCTCCTCCAGCACGCCGTGCTCCTCTGCCGACACAGATCCGATCGCACACACACACACACGATCGCATACACTCACACACACCCGATCGCATACACTCACACACACCCGATCGCATACACTCACACACACCCGATCGCATACACTCACACACACCCGATCGCATACACTCACACACACCCGATCGCATACACTCACACACACCCGATCGCATACACTCACACAGACCCGATCGCATACACTCACGCACACACACATTGACGATATTGCACATACGCGCTCACACTCACAACATCCGGAGATACCACATGCTTCTGGCCATGTGATCCTCCGGCAGGTCCTGGAAGGTCACTGCACAGTATCGCCGCCGAGAATCAAGCGATATCCCAGGATGTTGTGAGTGTGTGGATGCGATGTGATGTGTGTGTGAGGTGTGTGTGAGAGTGAGTGTGATCTGATGTGTGTGTGTGCGTGTGTGTATGTTCCGCCGCTGCAGGACCTTGATGCGCTGGTAACTATACTACCATGGTTACCAGCGTATCCCGTCCCCCGCTCGCACGGGAGCCCACACCAGCATACGGCGGCAACCCCAGCAATGCGAGGGTATGTGTCGGCTGGGTTGGCGGCGTACGCTGATGTGGGCTCCCGGGGGTACAGTACTCACCTGGGAGTCGTGCCTCCGTGTCGGTCGGTTCGGGGAATGCGTGCGGGGGGCGGGGCCAGAGCGAGCGTGCATTGCGTGAGGGGGGCGGGGCGTGGGCGAGTTGCCTGGGCGAGCGGCCAATCCGTGCGGGGGGGCGGGGCCATGGCGAGCCCAGCGGCCAATCAGCTTTGTGTCACCGTAAGGACACAATTTTGGAGCAAGACAGACAGAATAAGGCAATTATATATATAGATAATGACAGAAAACCTGCCACATGGAAATAAGGTCAATTGTAATAATGAATATCAATATCGCAGACCTATGAGACTCAATATAGTCCACTAGTTTCAAAAATCATTGACAGCCTCCTGAGGAGTCCACTACTAACTGGGTGTGACCTCTGAGGAGTCCACCACTCACTGGGTGTGCCCTCTGAGGAGCCCACCACTCACTGGGTGTATGAAACGCCTTGAGGCAGACTATATTGCATCTATCAGGCAGACAATACTGCGCTTTTAAGTTCTGTGCTGGTAGTGACAAAGTGACAAGTGATTGTAACTAAGTAGCACTGAAACTTCTGTCGGATGTATAACATCTACCAGATAAATGTGGTTCTCAACACAGGTAGAAAAAATAATGAAACATAACCTTTATTCATAGATTATCATAAAATTGAATCGATACTCAACCAGAAGCAGAACAACACATGTCCAAAACGTCATGGGAAGATTCAAGACAACAGAAGGGGGGTATTCAAAACCACACAGTACCCCAAAGATCCTGTTCCATGATGGGTGCTCCTTTCCAACGTTTTTCATCAAGGACTCATCAGGAGATAAGGCTGTATAGAGATCAAATGCACAAGAATAAAACATGTGGCCAATAACGTAGCGAATAGGTGATGGTTTCTCCTCAAGTCTAGGCTTTATATCCCTGTTTATTGGACTAGACCTTTGCTTTAACCCTTTGTATGGTGGACCATCAGCCATAAACTTGCATGCTTGATTAAATCTACTTTGCAATATTGTATTTGCACTATCTAAAAGGGTTCACTGTATCCAATTGTGCATTTATTGTTTACAGCACACGTGCACTTTCTTTTGGTTATATTTTTACCTGTAGGCTAGTGCAATGTTGTTATTATGCATGACGACACGGATTAGTAGTGTTGTTTTGCACCTGGTTGAGTTTCAAAACAATTTTAGGATAATCAAGAACTAAGGTTATCTTTTATTATTTTTTCTTGTACAATCACTTCTCCCTAGTGACAAGTGATTATGCAAATGAGCAGTCTTCCAGTAATTACAATAAAGGTTAGTGTTACTGTATTTCTTGCCGCTTCTAAGCATTAGGCAGGTAGTAGGAATATGGTTAACTTACAGCCGAAAGCTCCATAATTGATGCTTTTACTGCAAATTTGAAGGGAAGTGCATTAACATATTAGAGGGTTATGCACCCTTTATTATACAGGGTTTTAGTTAGATTTAGGTTATCTATCAAAATTAATTGGAGAGACTAAATCATCCAAAGTCCCCACGATTTACCCAATGAGGGTTAAATTGATCAATGACATATAGATAGTATCTAATATAAAAAGACTGACCAGCACATCCATTAGGTGTGAACAGGTGCACACTGAAAATTCAACAAAGTTACAAAAATATGTACAGCAGCACTCTGAAAAGCTAAAATATGTAGACATGAAATATAGGCATTCTGGCACTGCATTACTGCTATTGGAAAAAATGAGATACTTGGTTTACAAATTGGCCACTTCGTGTAAGCCCAACAACCAACGATAAGGTGTACCTCTCTTTATTGGGATCCTATCCTAATACACCTCTATCCGGGTTAAAATACCTACATGTAAGGACTTCCGCCAGATCGTTATCATTTAGCTGTATCCTACCTGCCCATTACGTGTAGATTTTTTAACCCAGATAGAGGCGTATTAGGATAGGATCCTGACAAAGAGAGGTATGCCTTGTCATTGGTTATCGGGCTTACATGAATTGTCCAATTTGTAAACCAAGTATCTCATTTTTTCCAATAACAGTGATGCAGTGCCAGAATTCCTATATTTCATGTTTAACTATTTTAACTTTCAGAGTGCTGCTGCATATAATTTTGTAACTTTGTTGAATTTTCAGTGTGCGCCTGTTCACACCTAGCGGATGTACTGGTCAGTCTTTTTATATTAGTATTCTATTTCTTTTTGACTGAGCACTCCGCCCCTCAGCCAGAGCGTTTTCATTTAACTTGATCCTACCGGCCCATTACTTGTAGGATTTTAAACTAGATAGAGGCGTATTAGGATATGGTTCCGACAAAGAGAGGTACGCCTTGTCAATGGCTGTCGAGCTTACAAGAATTGGCCAATTTGTAAACTAAGTATCTCATTTTTTCCAATAGCAGTGATGCAGTGCCAATATTCCTATATTTTATATTTACATATTTTAGATTTTCAGAGTGCTGCTGTACATATTTTTGTAACTATATAGATAGAATCTTTATAAAACAATGTAAAAGACATGACACAATTTAAAAATAGCATAAGTGCAACAACAGTGGAGTCATTCATCTATCTCCAGCTTTTCAGAGGAAAATTGTAACAACTCCTTCCCTGTCCCACAGTACATTTTACCTCTTAAAGGAAGTAATAACTTCACACATGTCTGATTACGTAAGTTCTCTATATATAGATTACTGTAACTTCTTGCTCGTCATGATATTTTTCTCTATCTCTTCGGTTTACAAGTGTAGGGTTAGTAATTAGCCTTTATATGCTTGTATATTTTTTTTTTTGTAGCACTCCCACTAGTTTAGTCTTCAAGTATTCCTGTCACGTAGGGAACAGTGTGGTCAGGCTTTACTAGGCACGGTGGAGACGTCATAAGTTGATTGAATATCAATAATAAAGGTTATGTTTCAATACATTTGTCCACCCCAAGTCAGTAATTTTTAAAATTGAGTCTTATAGGTCCTCATCAGTGGTATTTAAAGGCTATAACTCTCCAAGCAGGCGACTTCACCGCCCTCCTCACCACATTATCCAATAATCCTAAATGACTATTAGACGCTTGTCGCTCCCTTCTCAGTCCTGAAGTGTCGGACTTGATCATCAACCTCCGTGCTAATGATCTGGACACTTATTTCAAAGAAAAATGTGTCATATCCGACAGGAAATTGTTTCCCAGTCCATTAATATCATGGATCCTCTTCCCTACCGCACTTCACCAAGTTCCCTTTCCTCCTTTGATCGTGTCATAAAAGAAGAAGTTACCTGGCTTCTCGCATCTTCTTGCCCTACAGCTTGCAACAGTGATCCTATTGTCTCTCACCTCCTTCATTGCCTCTTCCCGGTTGTTACTAGCCACTAGAGATGAGCGAACCGGTCGCTGTTCGGCTTGAGTTTGGTTCGCCGAACGGAGGCCGCGTTCGAGTTCGGTTCGGCGAACCGTTCGACGAACCACTCGAACCCCATAGGAAACAATGGGAGGCAATCACAAACACATAAAAACACCTAGAAAACACCCTCAAAGGTGTCCAAAAGGTGACAAACAACACAAACACATGGGAAAGTGACAAGAACAAATTCTCAAGCGAAAATAAAACAGCTTGACGAGGAAAAAGAGGACAAGACACAGATATATGAGTATATGCAAGGGAACATCAATGCCATTACTGTGCAACTTGAGCCTTGCTCATTTTAGGCTTCCAATCTGGATAAATTGCCTGAGCTCGCCACGTATGCCTTGGGGATCTTGTCGTGTCCCGCAGCCAGCGTTCTCTCGGAATGTGTCTTCAGTGCTGCTGGGGGTGTGCTGACAGATAAGCACACGCGTATGTCCACTGACAAGGTGGACATATTAACGTTCACCAAGATGAACAAGTCATGCCTCACAGAGGACTTTTCTTCCCCTGGGTCATCCAGGGGAGGCGAAAGGCACGTGTATTTTTGATAGTGCTTCACGCAAAGCATCTTTGTAAGCTTGAAAATGGGGGTCAACTGATGCCAGTCAAGTGGGATGTGTGTAGCCCAATTAGTGGAAACGAGGGAGACTGTTGTTGGAGTGCCCTCGCTGTGTTTAAAAGAACCAAGATGAACAAGTCATGCCTCACAGAGGACTTTTCTTCCCCTGGGTCATCCAGGGGAGGCGAAAGGCACGTGTATTTTTGATAGTGCTTCATGCAAAGCATCTTTGTAAGCTTGAAAATGGGGGTCAACTGATGCCAGTCAAGTGGGGTGTGTGTGGCCCAATAAGTGGAAACGAGGGAGACTGTGGTTGGAGTCCCCTCGCTGTGTTTTACATGATTTTCGAAGGGCATGACATGCCTAAGAGGTTGAGTTTCAGCATCTGCAACTTGTTGGCTACAGGAAGGCTGCCTTTACACCCTTTTGAGACCGAGGATTTTCGAAACCTTATGCCCATCGCAGTGCCCCAAGAGCCGATGCCCAGTCGCCACTCCTTCTCTAAGCACATGTTGCAGCGTCTGTGGCAGCACCGCCGAGACCTGCTGCAATACGTTATGACATATACCCTGGTCTAACTTGATCCAGAGGTGGTGCAGATCACGCTGCTGGAGTGGTGTCAGATCAAGGACCTATGCACCCTTCTACACAGTTTACAAATGTCACCAAAGATATTTATCACTGGCGATGCCATTCTCAGGGTGACAATTCTGGTCATCTACATCATGGAGCACACTGTAAGCATTATTCGGAGTCAGGTGTTGGGGCAAGAGGAAGGGAAGGAAGTACAGGAGAAGTCATATGCGGAAGGGATAACAAGATCTCCAAGGTCCAGATGGTCAGCGGCATCTAGGCGGCAGTCATGGGACGGTGGGGGAGAGGGATTAACAAGGGCGCATAGTATCAGCAAAACTGTTAAGGAAAGTGCAGGAGCCCATGAAGAAATGGAGGACGAACTGGCGATGGGCAAGGAAGACTCAGCAGATGAGTGAGAGCTTGCTCACATTTCGGTTGCGCGAGGTTGGGGGGAGAGGGCAGAGGAAGGAGGCTCGATTCTCACCTCTCCGCCACCAACACACCAAGGACTTGGTCCTCCTGGATGCACAAGACACATGAGCACCTTCTTGCTGCACTACCTACAACATGACCCTCGGATTGTACGAATTCCAAGTAATGCTGACTACTGGGTTGCCACACAGTTAGATCCCCGCTACAAGACAAAATTTGGCGAAATAATTCCTGCCATAGAAAGGGACGCACGTATACAGGAGTATCAGCAGAAGGTGGTACGGATTCTTAGATCTGCTTTTCCACTAAACACCAGTGCTGCACAGAGTGAATCTCAACGCTTTGTCATGGATAGGAGGAAGAAGGGAATTTTGTTACTTACCGTAAATTCCTTTTCTTCTAGCTCCAATTGGGAGACCCAGACGATTGGGTGTATAGCTACTGCCTCCGGAGGCCACACAAAGCATTACACTAAAAAGTGTAAGGCCCCTCCCCTTCTGGCTATACACCCCCGTGGGATCACGGGCTTGCTCAGTTTTAGTGCTAAAGCAAGAAGGAGGAAAGCCAATAACTGGTTTAAACAAATTCACTCCGAAGTAACATCGGAGAACTGAAAATCGTTCAACATGAACAACATGTGTACCCGAACAACCAAAAATCCCGAAGGAAACAGGGCGGGTGCTGGGTCGCCCAATTGGAGCTAGAAGAAAAGGAATTTACGGTAAGTAACAAAATTCCCTTCTTCTTCGGCGCTCCATTGGGAGACCCAGACGATTGGGACGTCCAAAAGCAGTCCCTGGGTGGGTAAATTAATACCTCATGTTAGAGCTGTAAAACAGCCCTTCCCTACAAGGAGGCAACCGCCGCCTGCAGGACTCTTCTACCTAAGCTGGCATCCGCCTAAGCGTAGGTATGCACCTGACAATGCTTGGTGAAAGTGTGCAAACTCGACCAGGTAGCTGCCTGGCACACCTGCTGAGCCGTAGCCTGGTGCCGTAATGCCTATGGCGCACCCACGGCTCTGGTAGAATGGGCTTTCAGCCCTGATGGAACCGGAAGCCCAGCAGAACAGTAGGCTTCAAGAATTGGTTCCTTGATCCATCGAGCCAGGGTGGATTTGGAAGCCTGCGACTCTTTACGCTGATTAGCGACAAGCACAGAGAGTGCATCCGAGCGGCGCAGAGGCGCCGTGCGGGAAATGTAGATTCTGAGTGCTCTCACCAGATCCAACAAATGCAAATCCATTTCATATCGATGAAATGGATGAGGCAAAAGGAAGGTAAGGAGATATCCTGATTGAGATGAAAGGGGGATACCACCTTAGGGAGAACTCCGGAATCGGGCGCAGCACTGCCTTGCCTTGGTGAAACACCAGGAAGGAAGCTTTTGGATGACAGCGCTGCTAGCTCGGACACTCTCCTAAGAGACGTGACCGCTACCAGAAAGGCCTCTTTCTGGGAAAGTCGAGAGAGTGAAACATCTCTCAGAGGCTCGAAGGGCGGCTTCTGGAGAGCAATTAGTACCCTGTTCAGATCCCATGGGTCCAACGGCCGTTTGTACAGAGGGACAATGTGACAAACCTCCTGCAGGAACGTGTGTACCTGAGGAAGTGGTGCTAGGCGCTTCTGAAGAATACAGATAGCGCTGAGACTTTTCCTTTAAGGGAGCCGAGTGACAACCTTTTTCCAAACCAGAATTGCAGGAAGGAAGGAAAAGTAGGGAATGCAAATGGGCAGGGAGACACTTCCTGAGCAGAGCATTAAGAGAAGAATATCCTCCACATCCTGTGGTAGATCTTGGCAGACGTCGGTTTTCTAGTCTGTCTCATGGTGGCAATGACGTCCTGAGATAATCCTGAAGACGCTAGGATTCAGGACTGAAAGGCCATACCGTCAGGTTCAGGGCCGTAGAATTCAGATGGAAAAAACGGCCCTTGGGACAGTAAGTCTGGCCGGGCTGGTAGTGCCCACGGTTGGCAGACCGTGAGATGCCACAGATCCGGGGACTACGACCTCCTCGGCCAGTCTGTGGCGATGAGGATGGCGCGGCGGCAAACGGACCTGATGTTGCGTAGCCCTCTGGGCAGCAGTGTCAGAGGGGGAAACACATAGGTAGCTGGAACTGCGACCAAACCTGAACTAAGGCGTCTGCCGCCAGAGCTCTTTGATCGTGATACCGCGCCATGAAAATCGGAACCTTGTTGTTGTGCCGAGACGCTATTAGGTCGACGTTCAGCATCCCCCAGCGTTGACAGATTTCCTGAAAACCGTCCGGGTGAAGATACCCTTCCCCTGCGTCCATACCCTGGCAACTGAGGAAGTCTGCTTCCCAGTTTTCTGCGCCCGGGATGTGAACTGCGGATATGGTGGATGCTCTGTCTTCCACCCCCATCAGACTCCACCGGACTTCCTGGGAGGCTTGCCGACTGCGTGTTCCGCCTTGGTGGTAGATGTATGCCACCGCTGTGGAGTTGTCCGACTGAATTCGGATGTGTGTGCTTTCCAGCCACGGCTGGAAGGCTTGCAGGGCAAGATACACTGCCCAGATTTCCATGAAGGATGGACTCCTCTGAAGAGAGTCCTTGACCGTCTGAGAAGGGGGACGTTCCTTCTAGGGACGTCGACTTCCCATCCCATTGGCAAAGAATGCCACATTGGAGTGGACACAGATGAAACTGCGCGAAAGTGACTGCCTCTGCATGAGGCGTGTTAAGGGGTGTGACTGGCCGTGAAGGAGAGACTGCACCCCCGTCTGTAGTGAACGCTGTTTGTCCAGCGGAAGCTTCACTATCGCTGAGGGAGCGTGACACTCCATGCCCAGATATGTCAGCGATTGGGTCGGTGTCAGATTTAACCTTGAGAAGTTGATGATCCACCCGAAACTCTGGAGAGTCTCCAGCGCTACGCTCAGGCTGTGTTGGCATGCCTCTTGAGAGGGTGCCTTGACAAGTCGACCGTCCAAGGAAGGATCACCGAGTGACCCTGAGAGTGCAGGACTGCTCCCACTGCTGCCCTGAACTTGGTGAAAACCCGTAGGGCTGTCGCCAGACCGAAGGGCAGGGTTACGAACTGAAGATGCTCGTCTTCAATAACGAAACGTAGCAAACGTTGGTGCTCTGGAGCAATCGGCACGTGGAGATAAGCATCCTGATGTCTTGATGCTAGGAAATCTCCTTGAGACATTGAGGCAATGACGGAGCGGAGGGATGCCATCCGGAACCGCCTGGCCTTCACGTGCTTGTTGAGCAGTTTTAGGTCCCCCACAATCAGATTGGAGGAAAAACCGTGTCTTGTTCCTGAAGAGGAACAGGAATTACCACTCCTTCTGCCTGCAGAAGAGCATCGGCTCGGTGGGTAGGTGGGGAAGTTCTGAAGAATCGAGCCGGAGGCCGAGAACAGAACTCTATCCTGTACACGTGAGACACAATGTCTCTCACCCACCGGTCTGTGACCTGTGGCAGCTAAATGTCGCCAAGGCGAGAGAGTCTGCCACCAACCGCGGATGCGGAGAGAGAGAGCTTAAAGTCATGAGGAGACCGCCTTGGAAGTGGTTCCTCTGGCTGCCTTCCTTGGGCGTGATTGAGCCCGCCTGGAATCTGAGCCCCTCTGAGCCTTTTGAGCCCTTTTGGACTAGGACAATTTGGACCTGCCCGAGCCTGGGAAGGACCGAAACCTCGACTGTCTCTCTCGGACAGCATTAATAGGGTAAGTCGCAATGCAGACATTGCGAGGATAAGGACGCTACCTGCGGCACAGATGTACCTGTGCTCAAGACCAGCTGCGCAAGACCAGCTGACATAGCTTAGAGTGCCCATACGGCTGCGAATGCCGGAGCAACCGACACGCCGATAGCTTCATAGGCAGATTTCAACCAGAGGTCCATCTGTCTGTCAATGGCATCTTTAAGTGAAGTCCCATCTCCACTGCAACTATGGATCTAGCCGCAAGCCTGGGGATTGGGGGATCCACCTTTGGACCCTGGGTCCAGCGCCTGACCACGTCAGGGGGAAAGGGATAACATGTATCCTTAATACATTTGGAGAAACGCTTATCTGGTAAGCGTGGTGATTCTGAACTGCTTCTCTGAAGTCAGCGTGGCCAGAAAAGTACTCAATGTACGCTTGAGCTGAAATGGGATTTCTCCTGCTGGGAAGCTGACTCCTCCACTGAAGGAGCTGGGGGAGAGATATCCAACATGCCATTGCTGGACGCTATAAGATCATTCACCATGGCGTCACCATCCGGTGTATCCGGATTGAGAGCGGTGTCAGGATCAAAGTCCTGATCAGCTACGTCTGCCTCATCATACAGAGAGTCCTCTGCTGTGACCCTGACTAGTGATGAGGCCGAGTGCCGCTCCCAGCGAGCTCGCTTAGGCTGTCTGGGACTGTCGTCCGTGTCAGAGCCTTCACCCTGGAATGCCTGGGACCCCCCCGGAGCACTGATTTTGTTCCAAATGAGGGTGGCCAGGGAGCAATGATCAAGATTGCCCATGGCCTGTCTGGACTGCAAGTCACTATCCCATGACAATCTATCAGCCGAAACTGCAACACCGTCCCTGTCCATGGACAGGGTTCACAGGTGGTTCCTTTGGCCACCTCTAGTAGAGACCCCGGCTGACCAAGTGCTACAGGGGAGCATTGCACACAACGGGGGTCAGTGGAACCTGCCGGTGGAACAGTATCACATGCAGTAAAAGCAGCATAGAAAGCCTGTGTTGCTTTTTTGCTGCTGTAGTCTAGCCATCTAGGAGCATATAGCCGAGAATAGCGACCGTACAGTGCAATGTATAGCATACAAGCATAAAGTACAAATGAGCACTTCAGCACATGCAATATGAGCAGCTTAGAAAGCCTGTGCCTTGGCACCCTTGCTTTTTTGCTGCTGTAGACTAGCCATCTAGGAGAATATCGCCAAGAATAGCGACCGTACAGTGCAATGTATAGCGTACAAGCATAAGTACAAATGAACACTTTAGCACATGCAATACAAGCAGCCTAGAAAAACTGTGCCTTAGCACCTTTGCTTTTTTGCTGCTGTTGTCTAGCCATTCTAGGAGAATATAGCCAAGAATAGCGACCGTACAGTGTAATGTATAGCATACAAGCATAAGTACAAATGAACACTTCAGCACATGCAATACAAGCAGCATAGAAAGCTTGTGCCTTAGCACCCTTGCTTTTTTGCTGCTGTTGTCTCGCCATCTAAGAGGGCATATAGCCAAAAATAGCGACCTACAGTGCAGTGTAAGCATAAAATACAAATGGACACAACGGTATTTAGTGGGGTCAGCACTTCAGGTGCTGCTTACCGCCCGCCTATAGGCGGGTGTGTGGTCGCCAGAGTCCTGTGACTGGTTGCCCAGAGCTTGTCTCCGTTCTCCAGCTCGGACTGCAGGAATGGCTGCCGGCGTCCTTCTCCAGCTCGTGTGACGAGGGGCGGGCCGTGGGCGTGCCCCAGGCAAGAGCGGGAAACCGGCGTCCCACTGTGTCCAGTGAAGGGGGCTGGAGAATGCAAAGCAGACTCCAGCTCTCGGCGCTGACTTTCTGTACAGCGTCCCGCCTCTCCCCTGACTGGCAGGGCTGGGGGCGGGAACGAAACGAAAACTAGGCCGCAAAGCCGGGGACTCGAGAAATAAGCGCGGCCGTCCTATGTGCACGGCCAGCGCGGAGTCCCCGGCGCACCACAAGTCCCAGCCGCGCCACAGTGTAAAAACACCCAGCAGCGGCCGGCGCGGCAGTTCCCAATACATAAATTCACACAGTAAAGCTGCCGTGAATAATAGCACGAGCGCTCCGCGCTGTTGTCCCCGGCGCACTAGCACTCCCAGCAATGCTGGTGTGTGTGTGCGCGATGTGTACGGGGACACAGAGTACCTTAATGTAGCAGGGCCCTGTCCCTGACGATACTCAGCTCCATATCCAGCAGGTTCTCTGGGTCTGTGGATGGAGCCCGGTCTCAGTGCCTGGAGACCTGTAAGATCCCACTTCACCCAGAGCCCTGAGGGGGGATGGGGAAGGAAAACAGCATGTGGGCTCCAGCCTCCGTACCCGCAATGGGTACCTCAACCTTAACAAACACCCGACAAAAGTGGGGTGAGAAGGGAGCATGCTGGGGGCCCTAGTATGGGCCCACTTTTCTTGCATCCGACATAGTCAGCAGCTGCTGCTGACTAAAAACAGTGGAGCTATGCGTGGATGTCTGACCTCCTTCGCACAAAGCTTGAAAACTGAGCAAGCCCGTGATCCCACGGGGGTGTATAGCCAGAAGGGGAGGGGCCTTACACTTTTTAGTGTAATGCTTTGTGTGGCCTCCGGAGGCAGTAGCTATACACCCAATCGTCTGGGTCTCCCAATGGAGCGCCGAAGAAATGGGCTTTTACTTGTCCACATCTGAGGGACCGAGGGCTGGTTGTTGTGTTGAGATGGCATTGAGTACGGTGTCCCTGCAGAGTTTCACTTTTGGTCATATACAAAATGATTTGAAAAAGGACATATGCTGGTGGAAAGGGGAACAGGTGTGTTGGAAAGGGGAAAAAAGTTTTTGGCCGTGGGTTTGGTGGTTAAGCAACAGTAACATTTGCTGAAGAAACACAATTTGTTACGGTGGGACTGGCAGATTTGGATAAGGTGGTATATACTATGTTACCGCTATATAAAAAAATTAGGATGAAAAGAAAGAGAAAGGTATATATCCCCATCAGCAGTCAGTGTGCACCGTGCTCCCAGATGGAAAAGGAGAGGTTGGCAACTGGAAGGTTAGGTGGAGGATACAGAACTGTGTGGCTATGAAACTAATAGTAGCCTGAACCAAGTTAGATGACACTCGGATCTGGAGACTGGGAGCCCTGTTAGCGTCCACACACCCACCCAGCCCAGGAACTCCCTGTTAACAACACAGGGGCAATTGGGTATGCTGTTCTTGTGCGTACGGGCCACACCTGTGGACAGCAGGCGCATCAGGAGCAGCAGGCCTGTTAATGCCACTGGGCTGCACTAGCAGGACTGGTATGACAGGAGCTGGTCTTAACCGTTCTGCGTTACCAACTGTGGTGGCGGCCTGCATCGACGCCCTATCCTTGCCTACCTCTGGCCTAAAGCCGCAATGGGTTCAACACATGGAGGTGTGCTCTTTCGGAGCATAATATAAGACTGCGCACCTCCTTGTTGGCTCCAGCCTCTTTTATAACCTGGGACCGCCCCAAACCAGGGTGGACCACAATGCACCTCCTGGAGACAAAAGCAGAGGGACACATCATGAGTGGCATAACTAGCGTCCTATTCGGAACTGCCACTTCAATGATGACCTCATGGCTGCCACAACACAAACACCTCACCAGTCATCGTCTGACCAACAATAATGAGGTGACAAGTCATAGGGGCGCGCATCTGCAAGCCAGTTGGGAGTGTCCTGACCACATAGTCTTGACACCTGATGCCCTGTGCTCTATATGTGCCCCCCACATCAGGGGCAGGGTCGAAGAGTTCATTACCGGACCTAGCCTCTGATGCAGTAAGTGCCTGAGCATGCTCAGTAGCATGAAATACAGTCTCTGAAAAAAGACTATCAGCTTCAGCATGCTGTCTAGGCACAACACAGGACTTAGACCCGGACAGAAGTCCAAGTACCTGTGCAAAGAGGCTTTTCGCAATAAGTGTGGGAGCATGCGCTGTAGCCTGAAATGAAGACTTAGCCTCAGGAATGGCACAGTCAGGCTGAGCATACTCACTAGGCGAAACACTGGAGTTAGGCTGCGGCTGGGGTAAATCGGCACACACATGCGGACTAGCCGCCTAGTGTATTCGGGGGGGGTAATGTGTTTTGTCTATGTTTAGGTAGATAACTTTGAAGCTCTTGTGATGCGCCACTGGTAAGTCGTGTTCGCGCGCACACACACACACACACACACACACACACACACACACAAACACATAATTACTGCTGCTACGCAGAGGGATTAGCAGGTAGTAGACAACTGAATAGATTGTACTATTATTACAATTTTATGCATGGTTCTTATTGTTTGTTTTGGGAAACTTAAACAATCAATTATCAACCCAACTACCTAGAGTCGTTTTCCTGTTGCGTGGTTTTGCCGCATTCTGGGGAGCCCACCAAGTACAAGACTTAAAATGAAGCATAAGTCGCAATGGGAATTTCACTGTGCTACAATGCGGCTTAGCGGGGCTGTGCAACCACCGCCTGTCCCATCAAATGCATCTGCGTGCTCTTCATCCTCTGTGACTGTGGGGACAGCAGTCACATATGCTTTTTCACGCTGAACTTCCACCCCTTTACCCGTAAGCGGGAGTGTGATTGGCAGGTCGTCACATGTTTTGGAAGTGGAAACAGATGGTACTGTTGAGCTGTCAGACATCGAGAGAACCACCATTGGATGAAGGCAATATTATATCCACGCCTGCACCTTCGTCACAGATTGGCTGGACTACCTGCAGTTAATAATTGCGTTCCAGAAATGGAAAGGAGTGTAGAATGCACAGGTGTTGTACCTTGCTTGGCAGCAAAGGAACACTAACTTAGTATTCCAGACAATTTTATGATGGCAGAAAAAGTGTCAGCTCTTTGGGCAAATTAAATAGCGTGGCAAAAGTGGGCAGGTGGGTACAGTGGCCGTGTTCTGTGGGTACCAGGACAGTAAAGGAAGCCTCACTTTCTATCCCTCCTAATGATGAAATGCAGCAAGGAATTCCCAGAGTTTGCTATAAAAATAGCGTTGCAAAATGTGCATGAGGGTGTAATGCAGAGGTGCTGGAAAATCCTTGGCACCAGTAAGACACTAATGGAATATAGCAGCCACTTTTTGGATGGCACTAACTGGCAGCACTCTTTGCTATTAAAATAGCTTTGCAAAAAAGGGAAGCAGGGTACAATTCAGAGGTGGTGGGACTTGCTTGGCACAAGTGGGACACTAATGGAGTACAGCAGCCACTTTTTGGATGGCACTAACTGGCAGCACTCTTTGCTATTAAAATAACTTTGCAAAAAAGGGCAGCAGGGTACAATGCAGAGGTGCTGCAAAATGCTTGGCACCAGTAGGACACTAATGGAGTATAGCAGCCACTTTTTGGATGGCACTAACTGGCAGCACTCTTTGCTATTAAAATAGCTTTGCAAAAATGGGCAGGAGGGTACAGTGGCCTGGTTGTGGGTCAGTGCAGAGGAAAGGAAGCCTCACTTTCTATCCCTCCTAATGATGAAATGCAGCAAGGAATTCCCTGAGCTTAGGTACATAGATGCTGTTATCTGTAGCTGTATACAGCGTTTCCACGGACCTGCCTGTCACCTATGGCTCTGAGCCCGAGAAAATGAGCCCTGAAAAGGGCTGAAATAAACTTCTGTCCCTAATCTGTAAAGCGCTGTGTGTATAGCGTACACAGCAGGACCGGCGACAGGAGCTGCGTGAGCGGTGACTGTCACCAAGACGCAGAAGGCAGATAATGGCGCCGTGAGGGTAAATGGCCGTATTTATAATGCAAGGACATGTGACATTCACAACCTATGACACATGCCCTTGCTTGTCTGGCAAAAAGTTCACTTACCCGTGTGTGTGTCTGGGATTGGCTGACATCCTGGCCCGCCCCACTACACGCGCGCTTAGGGGAAAAAAAATGGCGATCGGCATTCTCTCAGCAACACAGATCTAAACCCCGTCCCCTCCGCACACTATACGCTGAAATTAGATAATAGTGTGAATCACAGAGTGACTCAAACTATTACAGTGAAAAGCCAGCTAGTAATTAGCTAGGCTTTTTGCTGATCGAACTGTTCTCGAACGTAACTTGAGCTGCCGAACTTTTAGCAAAAAGCTCGAGTTCTAGTTCGATCTAGAACACCCCCCAAAATCACTCGAACATTAAATTGGCGAACCTCGAACCGCGCTCAACTCTACTAGGCACTTAACTAAAATATTTAACTTCTCTTTTAGCATCTTTCCCTCCCCCGTTAAGTACACCATCATAAACCCTTCACTAAAAAAAAACATCCCTGTACCAGAACTGCACTTCTAAATACAGACCGGTCTCTAATCTCCTATCTCTGAACTCATGGAACATTGGGTTCACTCTCCTCTAATCACTAAGATAAATTTCTTGTTCACCCTTCACAATCCGGTTTCTGCTCTTTACCCTCTACAGAAACTGCCCTCACTAAAGTATATAATGATCTATTAACAGCTAAATCTAATGGTCACTGCTCCCTGCTGATTCTCCTTGATTTCCCTACCGCATATGACACTGGATCACCAGCTCCTCCTCACTATGCTCTACTTTATTGGCCTGAAAGACACTGCTCTCTCCTGATTCCCCTACCTTTTTGATCGCTCCTTCATCTATTATCAGCTGGCTCTTCATCCTCTCACCTTACCCATACTTTTCGGGTTCCTCATGTTACAGTCCTAGCCCCCTCCTCTTACTTTCGATATTCTTGAGAGTTTAGTCCTAGGTTCCCTCCTCTTATTTCCAGGGTTCCTCAGGGTTCAGTCCTAGGTTCCCTCCTTTTACTGTTGGGGTTCCTCAGGAGACAGTCCTAGGCTACCTCCACTTATTTCCAATATTCCTCAGGGTTCTGTCCGAGGTTCACTCCTTTTACTGTTGGGGTTCCTCAGGGTACAGTCCTATGTCCCCCCTTGTATTGTTGGGGCTTCTCAGGGTTCAATCCTAGGCTATCTCCTCCTACAGTCAGGTTCCTCAGGGTTCAGTCCTAAGACCATTCCTCTTAGTGTCGGTGTTACTCAAGGTTCAGTCCTCGGCTTCCTCCTATTACTGTCGGGGTTCCTAAGGGTTTAGTCCTAGCTCCCTTTCTCCCTATACAGCACCCTTATTAAACAAACCATCAGCAGATTTTCAGTACCATCCCAATGCTGATGACACACAATTAAACACTTCTTTTCTTGGCATCACCCCCCATTACTGAAAACACCCAGAGATTATCTGTCTGCTGTCTCCAACTTCATGTCCTTCTTCTCTCTAAAACTGAATCTGTCAATAACTAACCTTCTCATTTTTCCACCCCTCTACTAACTTATCTAATATAGAAAGCTGAATGTGTGTATGTATGTATGAATGTATGTGTGTGTGTATGTCCGGGATTGGCATCTGCACCGTCGCAGCTACAGCCACAAAATTTTGCACACTCACACTTCTGGACCCCGAGAGCGTCATAGGCTATGTTTTGAGGGGAAATTGTAACCCCGCGCTTTACAGTTATTCACCAAAAAACCTGCCTCCATTAAAGTGAATGGAGCTGGGAGCCACAGTGCAGCCAGAACTTCAGAAGAATTCGCAGCCACGCCCTTAAATGGAATGTTGGTGTGTCACAATGCAGCTAGGGAAAGAGACAGACACAGACAGGGAAAGAGACAGACACAGACAGAGAAAGAGGCAGACACAGACAGGGTAAGAAACAGACATAGACAGGGTAAGAGACAGACACAAAGAGACAGACACAAACAAAGAGACAGAATAGGATAACTGAAGTGAGCACTAATATATATATTATGAGTGCAAGCCATTATACTATTATCTAAGTTTGATGTGCAGCCTTATCCTTATATAACAAACAAAGAGACAGACTGACAGGGAAAGAGACAGACAGGGAAAGAGAGGGAAAGAGAGAGACAGGTAAAGAGACAGACACAGACAAAGAGACAGAGACAGGCACAGGGAAACAGGAAGACAGGGAAAGAGAGGGAAAGAGACAGACAGGGTAAGAGACAGACAAAGACAGGTAAAGAGACAGACAAAGAGACAGACACAGGGAAAGAGACAGAGGGAAAGAGACAGACAGGGAAAGAGAGGGAAAGAGACAGACAGGGAAAGAGAGGGAAAGAGAGGGAAAGAGACAGACAGGGAAAGAGACAGACAGGAAAAGAGATAGAGAGAGAGACAGAGAGATATATACCGAGGGGGAGACAGACGTACATTATATTTTGTTAACAGCAGTTATTAACCCGGGCAAAGCCGGGTAGTACAGTTAGTTGTACATAAACCTGAAATTGTCATCTCCGTGCGTGGTTCCCCCATAAGTCCTCAGCAGTATGCTTGCTGTCTTGGGGTCATATTTGACACAAAGCTTTCCTTCACTCCTTATATTCGACCACTCGCTCGCTCATGTCACCTGAACATCACAAATATATCTAGAATTCAACATTGTCTTACCTGTAACTCAACAAATATTCTTACTGTCGCGCTGATTCATTCTAGTCTGGACTATTGCAACTCTCTACTAATTGATCTCCCTCTTTCTAAACCCTTCCCTAGCCAATATATCCTGAATGTGGCAGCCAGGATTGTATATTTTTCCAGCCGCTACACTGATTCCTCCAACCTTTGGAGACTCTATTGTGTGCGTCTTTGTTTGTCTGCCGATCAAAGATCTATATGGATCTACTTGATGGTCACTAAATAAGTCTCCCACAATGGGGGAGAAACTCCCCAGATCTCAGTCCCATTGAGAACCTGTGGTCAATCCTTAAAAAGCGACAAAGGAAAACCCAGAAATTGTGATAACCTCAAAGCTCTGCGATGAGACAAGAATGACAGGGACAGGCAGAGAAAGACAGACAGACAAAAAAACAGACAGACACACATAGACATGGACAGACAGGGAAAGAGGCAGACAGGAAAAGAGATAAAGAGACATATAGGCAGGGAAAGAGACAGACAGACAGGGAAAGAGACAGAGAGACAGGGAAAGAGACAGATGGAGACAGAGAGAAACAGACAGAGAGACAGACAGAGAGGGAGAGACAGACAGACAGAGAAAGAGATAGAGAGACAGAGAGAAACAGACAGAGACAGACAGAGAGGGAGAGACAGAGAGGGAGACAGACAGAGACTGTGAGAGAAACAGAGAGACACTTATCCCAGGCAACGCCGGGTGCTATAGCTAGTTTAGTTAATATACTGAGTTACAACTAAATGTAGGACTTCAGGGCAGCACAGAGGCTCAGTGGTTAAAACTGTACTATAGATAGGCTTAGTGGTTAGCACTGTACTATGTAGTGCAGCATGGTGGCTCAGTGGTTAACACAGTACAATATATAGGGCAGCGCGGTTATTCATTGGTTAGCATCATACTATATAGGGCAACACAGTGGCTCTCTGGTTAACACTGCACTACGGTATATAGGGCAGAATAGTGGCTCAGTCGTTAGCATTGTGCTATATAATGCAGCATGGTGGCTCAGTGGATAGCACTGTACAATAGATATATGCAATTGTGTATATAATAGAATAGTGTACTAGATTACTTTTGTAGAAGATTTTTTAACACTTTAAGTGGAAGTTATAAATAATGTATATATCGATTAAATGTGCGAGTCATATTCATAGGGGAACATAATTGCAGTGACCATATATTACTTTTTATTTCTGGAGTAAAATTTTAGCTTATAATATGAGCGAGTGTGCATGGTGGATAGAGGGGCAATTATTCAGTAAAATAGAATAAAATATTTCCTTGAATCTTGCCCTAAAGACATTTTGATATTGAGTTTAAAAATCCACCATGCCTCCCTATTTCTAAAATTAATGTTATTGCGAACAGTTAAGCAAGTTGAAGATGAAATTATCTCTAAAAGGCATAAAGTTAAAGATGACACATTTCCTTTGTATTTTGGGAAAAAAAATAAATTTATTTTCATCTTTTACATTTTAAAATTAACAAAAAAGGAAAATGGGCCGATGCAAAACTTTGAGCACCCTGCATGGCTAGCACCTAGTAGAACCCCCTTTGGCAATATAACAGCTTGTAAACACTTTTTGTAGCAGCCTACAGTCTTTCAATTCTTGTTGGAGGGATTTTCATCCATTCTTCCTAGAAAAGTCTATCAGATTCTTGGCTCGTCTTGCATGCACTGCTCCTTTGAGGTCTAGCCACAGATTTTCTGTGATGTTCAGATCAGGGGACTGTGAGGGCCATTGTAAAACCTTCAGCTTGTGCCTTTTAGGTCATCTATGGTGGATTTTCATGTGTGTTTAGGATCATAATCCATTTATAGAAGCCGTCCTCTTTCTTCTCTGTTCATGTTCAGCTTTTTTATAGACGGTGTTATGTTTTCATCAATAATTTGTTGAAATTTCGTTGAATTCATTCTTGCCTCTATCCATGAAATGTTCCCCATGCCATTGGCTACAACACAACCCCAAGGCATGATTGATCCACCCACATACATGGTTGACGAGATATTCTTGTCCTGAAATTCTGCCCCTTTTTTCTCCACACATACCTTTGATTATTGTGGCCAATGAGTTCTATTTTAACCTCATTGGTCCACAGAACTTGTTTCCAAAATGTATCAGGCTTGCTCAGATGTTTTCTTGCATATTTCTGACTCCAAATTTTGTGATGAGGATGCAGGACAGGTTTTTTTCTGATGACTCTTCCATGAAGGTCATATTTGTGCAGGTGTCTCTGAACAGTAGAACAATGTACAACAACTCCAGAGTCTGCTAAATCTTCTTTAAGGTCTTTTGCAGTCAAGGGGGGATTATGATTTGCCTCTCTAGCAATCCTACAAGCAGCTCCCATAGATATTTTGCTTGGTCCTCCAGACCTTATCTTGACCTCTACTGTTCCTGGTAACTGCCATTTCTTAATTACATTTTGAACTAAGGAAAAGGCAACTTGAAAATGCTTTTCTATCCGCTTATAACCTTCCCCTGCTTTGTGGGTCTCCTCCATTTTCCTTTTCAGAGTGCTAGGCAGCTGCTTAGAAGAACCCATGGCTGCCTTTTTGGCATAAGGTTAGAGGAGGCTGGGTTTTTATAAAAACGTGAAATTTGCATCACCTGACCTTTCCTAATGATGAAAGTGAACAAGCCATAACTCTAAGAGGCTAATTAAGGTCTGAAACCTTGGTCAAAGTAATTTGAGCACACAAATCTAGAAAAGTGAACATTTGCCCCTTTTCCTTTTAGTGATTTTTCAAATGAAAAAGATTAAACCAATTGGTTGGGTTTTATGTGGCACATCAAAACTTCTGGGACAAAGGGTTTGTCCGAGGGACGGAGCTCGTTTGGACTCTAAATCCATAGCGGATTGTTTCTGCAATGTTATTGTCTTCTAATATGGACATATTTTTGTAACAAAAAATCTTTATTTGTTGAAACTAATTGAAAGGGTTCTTTACAGTTAGAGCAGTCAGACTGTGGAATGCCGACCACAAGAGGTAGTTATGGCAGATACTATAACAGCTTTTAAAAAAGGGCTGGATGATTTCCTCAGCACACATAACAATGTTGGTAATAAATAACTTAAAGGGAACCTGTTACCAGATTTGGTGACTATAAGCTGCGGCCACCACCAGTTGGCTCTTATATACAGCTTTCTAACATGCTGTATATAAGAGCCCAGACCGCTGTGTAGAGCATAAAAAACACTTTATAATATTCACCTAACAGTTGCGCTGCGGTGGATGTGGCTCAAATGGGCGTCTTCGTCCTCTGGTGCCGGCGCCGCCATTTTCAGCCAACTTTGTCCTCCTTCTGAAACCGCGGTGCATGACACGTCTACGTCATACACACTCGCCAATCCCGCGCATGCGCACTACAATACTTTGACCTGCCCTGCTCAGGGCAGATCAAAGTGCGCCTGCTCAGGACCTGAATGTCGGCGAGTGTTTATGACGTCGGTCGCGTCATGCACCGCGGCTTCAGAAGGACGAGAGAGGCGGCAACAAAGATGGCCGGAAGAGGCGGCGCCGGCACCGGAGGACGAAGACACCCATTTGAGCCACATCCACCGCAGCGACCGGTTTAGGTGAGTATTATAAAGTGGTTTTTATGTTCTACACAGCGGCCTGGGCTCTTATATATGTGAAGCCCCGCAAGTATTGTGTCGGTGCATTACCTTCAGGGACTCCACGCAGCTGGATCTTGTCACAGGTAGGAGATCTTCTTTTAGGATTGTCGTGACGCCACTCTCAGAATTGCGGTCAGTGGGGACCGCCACTGCAGGTTAAGGGATGCCTGGGGCTGATGGTGGGTGCAGCCAGTTGTAATAGCCTCCTGAGAGTGAGGCAAGCCCCAGGGCCCTGTGTAGGTGTGTAGAACCACAAGGCGCAGAATAACTCCACACAAGCAGAATGTCTTTCAGGGGTTTTACTCACAGAAGGTGGCAGAGTGAGTAACCCGGGCGTAGCTGGGATGAACCAGGCTGGAACCAGGTGTCCTTCAGGCTGACTGATGAGGGTGGCTACCGACTCGCCTTCCTTAGCCCTTCTGTGGTTTGTGGTAACCCCGACTTTTAGTCCCTATGGGGGTCACCCAGGGAAGTAGCTGCTCCCCTCGTTTGTTTGCCGTTTGCTTGTCGCCTGGACCAGATCACTCCAGCTGCTTGCCTCCTGTGAACTATGGGCCCTAACTGTGGCTACGTGGCTGCGGCTTTTGTGGTGTTGTGGCGTGGGCTTTAAGGGCCCCACACCGGCAGGTTTAGCAAGGAAAGGTGGATCTATCCCCGCACCGGGATCTGCCGCCCGTTTGGGCCTGGTACTCCCTGACAGTCTCCTTACTTTCCACTACACTGCTCTCTCTCCAGCTGTGTGTGGTGTTCGGGCAGCACTACCAGGTGACCGTTCTCCCCCGTCGGTAGTCACTGCGCGGATGCTGTTAGACTGTAACAGCTCCAGGGTCTGCTTCTGCTCTTCCTGAGCTGCACACTAAACTGGCTCACTCGTGGGACCTGCACTGCGGCTCCTGTCTGAGCTCCACTTCCATGCTCCTCACTCCTCCACCCTCTGCTTCAGACTGTTTACTCCTCCTTCTCTTTTCCCCTTGTGCCTGCCTACGCCACCTAGCAACCAGGCTCTCTACCACACCCCTTGAGAGGAGATGGAGGCTTCGCCCCCTCCACTCCTCAAGTGGAGGTGAAGGCTTTTACCCCCTCCTGGGATCCCCAGGGGTCCTCCCAAAGGTACATGTGTGAGACCTGATCACTATGCGCCTGTGTAGTCACACCTCGGTCAGCCTTCTGGATTACCTGTTTGTACTGTCCCCAGCATGGGTGCAGTACTCAGTGGTGCCTGACCAGGTCAGGGGCGCCACATATACAGCATGTTAGAATGCTGTATATAAGAGCCCACTGTTGGTGGCCGCAGCTTATAAAGCAAAAAACTGGTGACAGGTTCCCCTTTAATGACAAAATGTATAATTGCCGAAAAGGAAGTTTGAACTAGATGAACCTAGGTCTTTTTTCAACCTATGTAACTATGTAACTATGATTGCTAAACCGCAATGTCAGAGTAATTGGAGCTGTTTATGCGGAAACATTACAGATATAAAATTTAAATTTTGGCTTATTTTGGACTATTGTTTCTACATATGTAAGCACCCATTCACTGTATCCTCTGTGTGTTAATCTTTGTTTTGTCACAACTGGTTTATAAAATTGGAACAAGATTTATTTGTATAAAACAATGTGTTTCAATGGCCGTCTGCCATCTTCATTAGGTATAAAAACAAATGTTCTCATTAAATAGCTAAAACAATGGGAGTGGTTCCTTCATTACAAGTAACCCTTGAGGGTAACTTTGTGCCTAACACAAATGATGCAAAACAAATATAAAAACATTGAAGCATATTAATGTAAAATGGTAATGTCATATAGGTAAAAATAAAATAAACAACAAAAAAAATAATAAAAATGTAAACTTCCAAATACTCTTACAAAAAAATAATAATAATAAAAAAAAGTATATATATATAAATATATATTAGCTGTAGTACTCTGTCTGTCTCTGTCTGTATCAGTTTCTCTGTCTGTCTCTGTATCAGTCTCTCTGTCTGTCTCTCTCTATCTCTGTGTCTCTCTCTTTCTCTGTGTCTGTCTGTCTGTCTCTCTCTCTATCTGTCTGTCAGTCTCATTCCCCGTCTGTCTCTTTTCCCGTCTGTCTCTTTCCAGGTCTGTCTCTTTCTCGGTCTGTCTCTTTCCAGATTTGTCTCTTTCCCCGTCTGTCTCTTTCCCCGTCTGTCTCTTTCCCCGTCTGTCTCTTTCCCCGGCAGTCTCTTTCCCCGGCAGTCTCTTTCCCCGGCTGTCTCTTTCCCCAGCTGTCTCTTTCCCTGGCTGTCTCTTTCCCCAGCTGTCTCTTTCCCCGGCTGTCTCTTTTCAGGGTTGTCTCTTTCCCCGTCCGTCTCTTCCCCGTCTGTCTCTTTCTCCGGCTGTCTCTTTCCCCGGCTGTCTCTTTGCCCGGCTCTCTTTCCACGGCTGTCTCTTTGCCCGGCTGTCTCTTTCCAGGGCTGTCTCTTTGCCCGCCTGTCTCTTTGCCCGTCTGTCTGTCTGTCTGTGTCTCTGTCTGTTTCTGTCTCTCTCTCTCTCTCTATCCATCTCCCCACCAACATCTTATTACCTCACACATAAGCTTCTTATACTAACGGTTTATTTTGTTCCTATAGCAACCACTGACAGTTGCTATTCATAGCCTGTAGCTCCCACCTCCATTCAGTTTAATGGAGACATGTTTTTGGAGAGTAACTGTAAAGCACGGGGTTAAATTTTCCTGTCAAAACATAGTCTATGACGTTCCCTGCATCACATGGGGCGTCTGTGCAAAATTTCATGATTGTAAATGCGATGATGCGGATTCCTTTAGTGGACATACACACACACACATACACTGAGCTTTATATATTTTATATATATATATATATATATTTATTTTTTTTTTAATTTTTTTTTTAAGGGTTTGACATTTTACTGGTGGGTATCATCTATATATTCATTAAGACCTTCTCATGTAAGGGTAGATAGTTGATGTGTCCCAAAGAACGGATGAGCGGTATGAGTCCAAGTCTTCTGCTCCTTCTGTTCAACAGTCCGGATCTGAGGAGCTCAATGTCAGTCTATTATTTGTATGGTTTGTGAAAGAACGGGTTTAGTAATGCATGTAATGGCACAAAACATGTAGGGGGTGGCCCTGCATTATTTGGTGTACGCGCGGTTTTCTCCGGTGTTGTATGATGGGTAAGTATTGGTGACACATTTTTTAGTGCACTCCATATCCTGGCTTGTTGAGTTTAATTATACTGCACCAACTCCCTGCAACTTTGCATTGGGGATAGCAGCGTTTTTCTTCATGCCGTAAGGCTTACGCTAGATATGTGTGCACTGCAGTGTATTTAATCTCCACTTTCTGCCTATACCCACATTACTTGTCCATCTTTATGCAGGGTCATTCGTTCCACTCCCTCCTTTAGCCTTGATCTGTCCGCTTTTTACTATGTGTGCTCCCTGTAGGGCATTTTTTTCTGAGATCTTTTCTATGACTATTATTAATAAAATGGCTTTTTTGTACTTTACAAAAAGTTTTTACTAGTCATTCCTTTTTTATGTCGTGTATACAGTTAGGTCCAGAAATATTTGGACAGTGACACAATTTTCGCGAGTTGGGCTCTGCATGCCACCACATTGGATTTGAAATGAAACCTCTACAACAGAATTCAAGTGCAGATTGTAATGTTTAATTTGAAGGTTTGAACAAAAATATCTGATAGAAATTGTAGGAATTGTACACATTTCTTTACAAACACTCCACATTTTAGGAGGTCAAAAGTAATTGGACAAATAAACCAAACCCAAACAAAATATTTTTATTTTCAATATTTTGTTGCGAATCCTTTGGAGGCAATCACTGCCTTAAGTCTGGAACCCATGGACATCACCAAACGCTGGGTTTCCTCCTTCTTAATGCTTTGCCAGGCCTTTACAGCCGCAGCCTTCAGGTCTTGCTTGTTTGTGGGTCTTTCCGTCTTAAGTCTGGATTTGAGCAAGTGAAATGCATGCTCAATTGGGTTAAGATCTGGTGATTGACTTGGCCATTGCAGAATGTTCCACTTTTTTGCACTCAGGAACTCCTGGGTAGCTTTGGCTGTATGCTTGGGGTCATTGTCCATCTGTACTATGAAGCGCCGTCCGATCAACTTTGCGGCATTTGGCTGAATCTGGGCTGAAAGTATATCCCGGTACACTTCAGAATTCATCCGGCTACTCTTGTCTGCTGTTATGTCATCAATAAACACAAGTGACCCAGTGCCATTGAAAGCCATGCATGCCCATGCCATCACGTTGCCTCCACCATGTTTTACAGAGGATGTGGTGTGCCTTGGATCATGTGCCATTCCCTTTCTTCTCCAAACTTTTTTCTTCCCATCATTCTGGTACAGGTTGATCTTTGTCTCATCTGTCCATAGAATACTTTTCCAGAACTGAGCTGGCTTCATGAGGTGTTTTTCAGCAAATTTAACTCTGGCCTGTCTATTTTTGGAATTGATGAATGGTTTGCATCTAGATGTGAACCCTTTGTATTTACTTTCATGGAGTCTTCTCTTTACTGTTGACTTAGAGACAGATACACCTACTTCACTGAGAGTGTTCTGGACTTCAGTTGATGTTGTGAACGGGTTCTTCTTCACCAAAGAAAGTATGCAGCGATCATCCACCACTGTTGTCATCCGTGGACGCCCAGGCCTTTTTGAGTTCCCAAGCTCACCAGTCAATTCCTTTTTTCTCAGAATGTACCCGACTGTTGATTTTGCTACTCCAAGCATGTCTGCTATCTCTCTGATGGATTTTTTCTTTTTTTTCAGCCTCAGGATGTTCTGCTTCACCTCAATTGAGAGTTCCTTAGACCGCATGTTGTCTGGTCACATCAACAGCTTCCAAATGCAAAACCACACACCTGTAATCAACCCCAGACCTTTTAACTACTTCATTGATTACAGGTTAACGAGGGAGACGCCTTCAGAGTTAATTGCAGCCCTTAGAGTCCCTTGTCCAATTACTTTTGGTCCCTTTAAAAAGAGGAGGCTATGCATTATAGAGCTATGATTCCTAAACCCTTTCTCCGATTTGGATGTGAAAACTCTCATATTGCAGCTGGGAGTGTGCACTTTCAGCCCATATTATATATATAATTGTATTTCTGAACATGTTTTTGTAAACACCTAAAATAACAAAACTTGTGTCACTGTCCAAATATTTCTGGACCTAACTGTATGCATGCAGTATTGTACATATTTATTGTAACTACATTGAAAACTCAGTGTTCCTCTTTGGTTTAAACGTATTTTTGAGTGGCAGTATGGTTTAATATGTGTCCTTTGTATTTTCTTAATTGCTTCTGGCTAATTTTTTGAGAATAGGTTTAGAGGATATTGTGAACGATCCCACTCACCCCACTCATAAACCTGATTGAGTAATCATGCATGTCACTAAAGGAAGGTGTGGACTCCGGGCCGTGATGGCACCACACTCCTCCAGAGGGACCCAGTGCTTGTAGACTGCTTCAGGCGGGGTGTGTGACACGGTTCTCTTCAGGGCAGCGTCCACCACCCCCCACCCCACAGGCGGTCACCATTGTAGATGTAGGAGATACACAGGACACTGGAGAACTCTTGGTAAAATAGTTGTAAATGGTTTATTACTTCATCCAGCTTCACAAAAGACATAGCCACACTTACAGTTCTGCTGACACTGTTTTACCGGGGTACTCTATCTGACCTATCCAGCTGACTTGGACCTAGTCCTCCAGTTGTCAGGCCTATGCCTTTGTTTCACCTCCTTTTTTTTCTCTCTGCGGCTACCCGTGGTCCTCTCAATACCTCGGATGGCTTCTAGTCACTCAATATCCTTAGGCCCGTCCCAAGAAACTCTTGCTCTGGACGTCTGTCTAGTCTCTGGATTCTCTTAAGCCCGTTCCGAGTTGAGCCGTGGGCTCCGGACCGTTGGAGGATACCTCCGAGTTCCTCAAGACACCCAGGTTACAAGGTCAAGTCTTTACTCCAGAAATCCCAGTGCAGAACTCAATCCCTAGAGGCCCATCTCGCTAGCCAACCCTCTGGCCATCTGTCAATTTTCCCACCTTTGCTCTCCGTGCCCCCTGTACCAAGTAAGTGACTCCCTTCTTAACACTAGTGTGGCGCCCTGGACTAGCCAGGTCGTCACAGGTACTGCAACATACACCCCCACCCCAAGACAGGCACATCAGCCAGACACAAAATCCTTGTTGCCTCCCTCCAGGGGCTGATGTCCACACCAGGTGGGGTGGAGCCAGGCAGTTGGCCCCACCCACTGAGGAGTTCACAGTCCTGGAGGCGGGAAAAGGAAGGCAGTTGAGAGTTCAGTTAGGGAAGTGGAAGAGTGAGGAGCAAACTGACCGTGTCCGGGTGTGTGGCCCGGGCACTAAGAGCAAGGTTGGCAGACGGTGGTGGCTGTCTGCAGGAGAGGCAGATCAATGCGGAACAGTAGGACCAGGGACGGGCGGTGGCCCGCCAGTACCGAACCGGGGAGCGAAGTGAAACCAGCACACTCAGGCAGGGCCTGCGGACCCCGACCAGGCTTGGAGTCGCCATTAGAGGTCAAATCCGTCAGTGACCGGAACCCCAGGGGTTTCCTAACAGCCAAGACCCGATTGAAGGCAACCGTCCAACCAGCAAAAGGAAATACAGCTACCACCACAGCTAGAGTTCCAAGGACCAGAGCCTTCGGGCAAAAGGGCTCCTCCGGCACATATACACGCTGGGGAGCGGGTTACCGGTCGGAATCCATCGGGACCGAAGATACACAAAGGTGCAGGGAAAGGCAGCCACCACCAACCGTCCGGGAGAAGCTACAGCAGCCGGCTGCGGGATCCGTCCATCCAGCCGTTTGGTTTACCAGAGACTTTGCGTACATTTGTGGCTGAGTGAGTACTACCGTGCCATCCGGCACTGCGCTGCGCAGTCCAAGTGACCCTGCACCTTCCCGACCCTGCCTCCCCGTCACCTCACCGGGCCCTGGGACAACCAACCCCCTACCCACAGAGGGGGAAATAACATCCCAGCTGCTCCCTGCCATCTCTCCCAGGATCCCTGTCACCAGCAGCGGTGGTGCCCAAACCTCACCACAAACCGTGGGTGGCGTCACGGGCTAAATCCCTAAACCAAACCACCCCCTTTCACTCACGGGCGAGGAGCGCCGCTCGAGTCCCCGGATCCGGCCCACCGTTCGAGCCACCGAGCAGCCATCGCAGCAGCGCCGGACCCAAGTGTTAGCGAGCGCAGCGGCGGCGGCGCCCTCCCCGCCCGCGACAACTTGGCGTCACGAACAGGATCTTACCGTTCTACCGGCTGGTAGAAGTGCGCCTTGTGCCCCGCCGGCGGTGTCTGACCGAAAAATTTCAGAATCCGCCATCTTGGGCGTGAAGATTTTCCCGCTCGAGCGTCTTCTCGAGCAGTGGAGGCGCGAAAGCCGAAGCCCCGCCCCGGAAGAGGAGGTGCTGAGAAAAGACCAAGGGGGGTGGCAACAAGATGTCTGCGCCCGACGGAGCCGCTGGAGGAGCGGCGGTCGCAGCCGCAGCGGCACCCGTGGATGAAAATGGGCCCGCCCGTGCTCCGGCCGCATGAGCAGGGGAGGCCGCGGCCCCCGCCATTGCTCAGGTGATGCCGTTCTCCTTGCCCTATGTGCCCGGAGCTACCTGCCTGCCGCAGTACGACAGGAAACCTGACGCTTTACAGGTCTTCCGGAAGAAGCTTAACCCGGTCCTAGAACTGTATCCCCTGACCGATAAGCAACGTGCAGCGGTAGTGCTGGGGCAGCTAACTGGCGCGGCTGAGTAGGAGATGGAGACCTGGACCGAGGGGGACCGGTCCTCCGTGGCCACTATCTTTGAAAAGCTACAGATTGCCTTCGAGACCCGCACCGAAGCCGAGCTGCGGATGCAGTTTTATCAATGTCGACAGCGGCCTGCAGATAGTATTAGAGACTATGCCTTGCGCCTGCAAACTTCCCTCCGTACACTGAAGCGAGTGGATACCATTAATGATGCGGACAGCAATAAAATGTTAGTCGAGCAGTTCGTGCAGGGGATGGGATCCCCGGAGGACCGCAAGCAGCTCCGGCTGTGGGCCCTAGAACACCCTAATGTGGACTTAGCCGTGCTGAAAGAATGGGCCATCAAAGCTCTGCAGCCCCCAGCATCCAACGTCCCTGAAGCGGCCCCATGGCTAGCTGAGATGGCTCCCATCGTGGTAGCCCCTTCTCTCCCAGCTCCCTCGGCTCCTGCAGCCCCTGGCGGAATGATGGAGGAGCTGGCTGCCCAGGTCCGTCGCATGGATGGAGACCTCGCCAAGATCCTCGCCGCACTCCAGCCCCCGACGAGACCCAAGCACCCGGGGAGGATGCAGGTCGCCGACAGCCCGGAGGACGTCCCCTGGATGAAGCAGGGAAGGGCCAATGACTCACGGTATGGACCTCCAATTTGTTACAGGTGCACCAAGCCCGGCCACTACTCCCGACGGTGTCCGTTAAACAAGCAACCCCTGGGGCCACGGGTCAATCTTCAGGAGTAGAACCCAGTGGCCCCCCAGACTGGCGGGACCGGTACATCGGAGCCCGGCCCATCATCCCTCTGGCAGTGGATGGCATCCCGCTGATGGCACTCCTGGACACTGGATCCCAGGTAACCACGATACCCTATACACTGTATCAGCGGTATTGGGGGAATGATGAACTTGCCCCTCCAGACAGTAGCATGACACTGGTCGCAGCCGATGGACTCCCCTTGACTCAAGTGGGGTACAAACAAGTGGCCATGACCGTAGGACGGGCTGAACTGCAGCATCAGGGAATGATTGTGATAATGAATGAACCCAGCGACCATAACCCGAAGGTAGTGCTAGGGACTAATGTGATGGAGCACTGCATGAGTAAGGTGTTGACCCTACTGCAGCAGCTGGCCGCCACAGCAGCAGGAGGCCGACAGAGGGCTGTGCAGCGTGAGATCCGGGCCTTGATGTATCGGCAGCAAGTGAACTCAACAGGAGGGGAGATTGGGGGAGTGAGAGTGATGGATGCGGCCCCTTTGATTGTGCCTCCCAGGAGTGAGATGATGATTTGGTGCAGGGCAGCGGTAGGTCCCCAAGGGCGGGATTACCCAGCCATGGTAGAGCCCATGACCTCCGAACACTGGCCCACAGTAATGGCCGCCCGAGGGGTGGTAGACGTCAAGAAAGGGAGAGTGCCCGTAAGGGTGTTAAACTGCGAGGAGGAGGAGGTTAGGCTTCCCCGGTACGCTACCCTCGCCAAGCTGCTTACGCTAGATCCCCACACCATCCAGGAGGCCGTTCCCCCGACCTCACTGCCTCCTGTCAGTAACCACCCATCCCCGGAGCAGTTAGATGAGTGGTGTCAAGAGTTACATGTAGGCACTGACGATACCCCCACACATCACAAAGAAGGGGTATACAGGGTGGTACAGGAGTACGAGCAGGTTTTCAGCAAACATTCACTAGATTTTGGGCGGATTAAAGGGGTCCAACACCACATCCCCACCGGCGATCATCCTCCCATTAAAGAGAGATACAGACCTATCCCCCCTGCACACTACCAATGTGCCAAAGACATGTTGAGGAACATGAAGGAGGCGAGGGTTATTCGGGATAGCTGCAGTCCCTGGGCCGCCCTGCTGGTGCTGGTAAAGAAGAAGGATGGCACCATGAGGATGTGTGTGGATTACCGGAAGATTAACCAGATAACGCATAAAGATGCCTATCCTCTGCCCCGTATTGAAGAGTCCCTGGTCGCACTGAGAACCGCTAACTACTTCTCTACCCTTGACCTCACCAGTGGGTACTGGCAGGTGGCCGTGGCGCGCGAAAACCGTGAGAAGACTGCCTTCGCTACGCCCATGGGACTCTGTGAGTTCAACAGCATGCCGTTCGGGCTGTGCAACGCCCCTGGAACCTTCCAACGGCTGATGGAATGCTGTCTGGAACATCTGAATTTTGAGACCATCTTGCTGTACCTGGACGATGTAATTGTATACTCACAGATGTATGAAGCCCACCTGGAGCACCTGGCTGAGGTGTTCGCGTCCCTTGCCAAGTGCGGGATGAAATTGAAGCCCTCCAAGTGCCATCTATTGAAGCCCAGGGGTGGCAAGAAGCCCAGGACCAGGCACCTGCTGTCCGTTTGGTCAAGACCCTGGTGGAACAAGGCTCTGCCGGAATAGACCCTGCCACCCCCGCCGAGGCCCAACGACTGTGGAGGGAACGAGCCCGGCTGTACCTGCACCAGGGGAAGCTGTATCGGGAAGTGATCAACCCGAAGACCCATGAGAAGGTTCGCCAGCTGGTGATTCCCCAGACTAACGTGCCCACTGTTCTGCAGGCATACCATGACGGTGCCAGGCACTTTGGGTGGAAGAAGCTGGAGATGCTGTTGAGGGAGCGATTCTATTGGAGTGGGATGCGGGAGTCTGTGGAGGCCTGGTGCCGAGAATGTGGTCCCTGTGCACTGAGAAGGAGGGACGAGGCCAGCCAGAAGGCCCCTTTGCGCCCAATCATTACGCATCAGCCGCTTGAGCTGGTCGCCCTCGACCACGTGAAGCTCACCCCTAGCCGAAGTGGGTATGTGGCGCCCTGGACAAGCCAGGTCGTCACAGAACTACACCAACACACCCCACACCCCGGTTAGGCACACCGAAGCCAAACACAAATTCCTTGTTGCCTTCCTCCAGGGGCTGATGTCCACACCAGGGGGTGGGCCAGGCGGTTGGTCCCACCCACCGAGGAGTTCACAGTCCTGGAGGCGGGAAAAGAAGCCAGATTAGTTGAGTGGAGTGGAGTGGTAGAGGAGCAGTCTGACGGCGTCCGGGTGTGTGGCCCGGACGGTACAGCAAGGTTGGCAGACGGTGGTGACCGTCTGCAGGAGAGGCTAATTGGAGCGAACTGTAAGGACCGTGGACGGGCGGTGGCCCGGCGGTACCGGATCGGAGAGCAAAGAGAAGCCAGCACCATCCGGCAGCGCTTACGGACCCCGACCAGGCTAGGAGTCGCTATTAAACCGGTCAAATCCGTTAGCGAAGGGAACCTCTGGGGTTTCCCAGCAGTCAAGACCCGATTGAAGGCAACAGCTCACACCGTAGAGGGAAACACAGTCACCGCCAAGGCTACAGTTCCCAGGGCCAGAGCCTGCGGGCAAAAGGGGCTCCTTCAGCATCCATCCAAGCTGGGGAGCGGGTTACCGGTGGGAAGCCATTGGAACCATAACACAACACAGGTGCAGGGAAAGGCAGTCACCATCAACCTGCCGGGAGGAGAAACACCGCAGCCGTCTGTGGGACCCGTCCATCCAGCCGTTTGTTTTACCAGAGACTTTGCATTGATCATTGGCTGAGTGAGTACCACCGTGCCGTGCGGCACAGCGCTGGCCCCGCGACCCTGCACCTCACCAGGCCCCATAACCCGCCTGCCATCCATCCCTACCTCCCTCATCGGGCCCCGGGACAACCAACCCCCTACCCACGGAGGGAAGAACCAACATCCAAGCTGCTCCCTGTCATCGCTCCCAGGATCCCCGTCCAGAGCAGCGGTGGTGTCACCAATCTCACCATGGGTGGCGTCACGGACAATATCCCTAAACCCAAACCACCCCCTTTCACTCACAGGCGAGGAACACCTCTCGACTCCTCGGGATCCGGCCCACCGCTCGAGCTACCACCGAGCAGCAGCAGCAGCCGGACCCGAGCAGTGGGTGAGCGCAGCGTCCCCTCCTCCGCCCGAGACAGGTACACCTACGCTCTGACCATTGTAGACCACTACTCAAGATTTATGGTGGTTGTCCCAGTCAAAGACCTGACCGGCCGTACCGCCGCTAGAGCATTCCAGGCCTATTTCTGTCGACCGCACGGGTACCCGGAGAGGGTGCTTACCGACCGGGGCCCGGCTTTTGAAGCGGAGGTGTTTCAAGAATTCTGCCAGTTGTACGGCTACAAGAAAATTCGGACCACGCCTTACCATGCCCAGACCAATGGCATGTGTGAAAAGATGAACCATCTGGTCCTGGGTCTCCTCAAGACATTACCGCTAGAAGAGCAGAACTGTGGCCAGAAAAGCTGCCTGACCTGGTCGATATGTACAATAACATCCCTTCCAACTCTACCAAATGCACACCGGCATACCTGATGAGGGCTCGGCCCGGTCGGCTGCCAGTAGACCTAGAAATGGGTTTGGAAGCCCGCAGACGCCCCGAGCCGCTTCCCTGGAAGCTCCAGAAGGCATCATCCGTCTGCGAAGACTTACCGGTGGCACCAGAAGTGACCGAGCCCAGTCCCGTCCCGGCTTCGGTGATCCGTCCTGTGCAGGAGGAGGCGGAGGTCAAGCGGGAGAGGACCCCTGTACCCATCCCCCACGCCTCGGCTGAGGCTGCGCCGGGTCGTTGCTGCGAGGCAGCGCCCCAGGCCATGTCACCGCAGGATCTTCCACCGAGGGCGCCAGTAGTGGGCAGTGTAGTGGAGGTCCCGCGGGGCCCGACCTGCGCGCAGGGGCAAGCAGCTGCCCCTTACTGGGACAGGGAACCGACCCCGCTGGGCCAAGAAATTGTGGAGAGGGAGAGGCGGAAGGCTGAGCTGATAGCCCGCACCATACAAGAGAAGGAGAACCTCCGCAGAGCCACCTTCCGGATACGGGGCCCGATCCACGAGGGGCAACTAAGAAGATTTGACCCTCGCCGGGGGTATGGATTTATTTTCGAGCCGGGCCTGGGGGCCGAGGTGTTTGTGGCCCGCCTGGATCTTAATGCCCATCTACCAGAGGGCCACCCGGGCCGTAACCTGCTCCCAGGCGATCTGGTAACATACACGCAGCACTGTGGGGAGAGGGGCTGATTTGCCCTGGATGCCAAGCTGAGAGGAGGCCAGAAGGCCCAAGAACCGGCCCAGTCCCCTCCTCCAGCCTGCGATGTGGATCTGAAGTAAGGCAGCGGTCCCTCCATTGCACCGTTGTCCCCATTGGGACCACCAGTACCGTTACCCTGTTGAATGATAAAAGTAATCAAACCGAAGTTTTACCTGATTGACACAGTGATTGATCCGGCCGTTGCCGGCAAGTAGTCCCCGTAGGGACCCTTTGCTACCGTTGCATGAAGGACTCTTCATGGACATGCCTGAGAACTTGCAGGGCACCCACGAACTTGTGGGATTGTAAATAGGTTGGGGCATGTTTTCCGTTGCCGCCTCCGGAGAGGCTGATTTGGAGGATGGGCCTGGAGGAAAGTGATGGCCCAGGCCCGCCACTACCGCAACCGGTGGCGATCCTCCGGGGGTCAGGGGTCCCCCATGGGTGTGGGGTCCCCTGAAGTGACAGCCGGGTTCGAGACACCGTACCCGTTCCCGCTCGGGCAGCCTGGATCTGGACTGGGGTCAAGGGGTGCTGCTCGCTTCTTAGGGGCAGCATCAGGGCCAGGTTGCTAGGGTGGGAGAGCGGAAGCCGTCCGTCTGATGTTAATAAAAGTGTAAATATATTTGTTTTGCAACGTTTAAGTGACCTGCCTCCCGTATGGGAAGATTTAACATGCATAAACTGTTGATGTTTTTATGTTTTTACAGTTTGCAAAATAAAACCGGTGATGGACGGGCAGCCCGCGGACGGTCTGCATTTAACCAAGGGAGAATGTGGTGCCCTGGACTAGCCGGGTCGTCACAGATACTGCAACATACACCCCCACCCCGAGACAGGCACATCAGCCAGACACAAAATCCTTGTTGCCTCCCTCCAGGGGCTGATGTCCACACCAGGTGGGGTGTAGCCAGGCGGTTGGCCCCACCAACTGAGGAGTTCACAGTCCTGGAGGCGGGAAAAGGAAGGCAGTTGAGAGTTCAGTTAGGGAAGTGGAAGAGTGAGGAGCAAACTGACCGTGTCCGGGTGTGTGGCCCGGGCACTAAGAGCAAGGTTGGCAGACGGTGGTGGGCGTCTGCAGGAGAGGCAGATCAATGCGGAACCGTAGGACCGGGGATGGGCGGTGGCCCACCGGTACCGAACCGGGGAGCGAAGTGAAGCCAGCACACTCAGGCAGGGCCTGCGGACCCCGACCAGGCTTGGAGTCGCCATTAGAGGTCAAATCCGTCAGTGACTGGAACCCCAAAGGTTTCCTAACAGCCAAGACCCGATTGAAGGCAACCGTCCAACCAGCAAAAGGAAATACAGCTACCGCCACAGCTAGAGTTCCAAGGTCCAGAGCCTGCAGGCAAAAGGGCTCCTCCGGCACATATACACGCTGGGGAGCGGGTTACCGATGGGAATCCATCGGGACCGAACATACACAAAGGTGCAGGGAAAGGCAGCCACCACCAACCGTCCGGGAGAAGCTACAGCAGCCGGCTGCGGGACCCGTCCATCCAGCCGTTTGGTTTACCAGAGACTTTGCGTACATTTGTGGCTGAGTGAGTACTACCATGCCATCCGGCACCGCGCTGCGCAGTCCAAGCGACCCTGCACCTTCCCGACCCTGCCTCCCTGTCACCTCACCGGGCCCCGGGACAACCAACCCCCTACCCACGGAGGGGGAAACAACATCCCAGCTGCTCCCTGCCATCGCTCCCGGGATCCCCGTCACCAGCAGCGGTGGTGCCCCAACCTCACCACAAACCGTGGGTAGCGTCACAGACTAAATCCCTAAACCAAACCACCCCCTTTCACTCACGGGCGAGGAGCGCCGCTCGAGTCCCCGGATCCGGCCCACCGCTCGAGCCACCGAGCAGCCATCGCAGCAGCGCCGGACCCGCCCCCGACACTAGTTCCACCCCCCAGTGGGCTGATCCTGACATAAACTGTTCCTGTTACTGGCAAAACCTATCTACATAACATTTCTATGCTTAAATTACTTTCCATAAATGACATCCTAAACCTTTACCACCTCACACTACAACCTACATAATATTCTCCACTCTGTTATATCTGACTAATACACATGATTAACACATTTACAGCATATAACACATTACACTATACAAAACCATACACTTTACATTGTAGGGCTCGATCACCCCTACAGATACATGGACTAGATCACAAATCCTCTCATATACGAAACACTGGATCACATGCTAGGGAAATGCACTAAATCATATACAGTGGAACCTTGGATTAAGAGTAACTTGGTTTGAGAGCATTATGCAAGACAAGTAAAGCTTTTTAAAAATGTGTAACTTGGTTTAAGAGCAATGCTTTGCAGTAAGAGCAAATACTCACCGTGCACACTTCCAGTTCTGTCCTTTCATTAGGCTCGGACCACTTTTGGCGTGCTCTGTGTAAACCTACTGGAGGTAACTTTCTGTATATACACCATGTTCCAAATTATTATGCAAATTATATTTTTCGTTGATTTTCCTAAATGGTTGGTGCAAATGACAGTCAGTCTCATAAAAGTCATCACCCGTTAGAGTTTACATCTAATTTTATTGAAAAAAACCTCCCGATGATAACAGTATAATTTTCAAAATTAAAAAAAAAACTCAAAACGCACTGTTCTAAATTGTTAGGCACAGTAGAGTTTCTAAACATTTTATATGTTTTAAAGAACAGAAAATGCTCATTTGTGGAATTTACAGCATTAGGAGGTGACATTCACTGAAATAAAAAGCTATTTAAATCCAAAACATCCTAAGAGGCCAAGTTACATGTTAACAAAGGAACCCTTCTTTGATATCGCCTTCACAATTCTTGCATCTATTGAACTTGTGAGTTTTTGGAGAGTTTCTGCTTGAATTTCTTTGCATGATGTCAGAATACCCTCCCAGAGCTGCTGTTTTGATGTGAACTGCCTCCCACCCTCATAGATCTTTTGCTTGATGATACTCCAAAGCTTCTCTATAGGGTTGAGGTCAGGGGAAGATGGTGGCCACACCATGAGTTTATTTCCTTTTATGCCCATAGCAGCCAATGACACACAGGTATTTTTTGCAACATGAGATGGTGCATTGTCATGCATGAAGATGATTTTGCTTCTGAAGGCACGTTTCTGCTTTTTGTACCATGGAGAAAAGTTGTCAGTCAGAAACTCTATATACATAGCAGAGGTCATTTTCACACCTTCAGGAACCCTAAAGGGGCCTACCAGATGTCTCTCCATGATTCTGGCCCAAAACATGTTGGGACATGGTGGCCATCCACCAACCATCCACTACTCCATCCATCTGGACCATCCAGGGTTGCTCAACACTCATCAGTAAACAAGACTGTTTAAAAATTAGTCTTCATGTACAGTATGTCTGGGCCCATTGCAACCGTTTCTGCTTGTGAGCACAGGTTAGGGGTGGTCGAATAGTAGGTTTATGCCCCACAGCAAGCATTTAAAGGATCCTACAACTTAAGGTTCGAGGGACTCCAGAGGCACCAGCAGCTTCAAATATTTGTTTGATGGTTTGCTGGCTTTTTAGCAGCTGCTCTCTTAAGGCCGCTTTACACGCTACAATATATCTTACGATGTGTCGGCGGGGTCACGTCGTAAGTGACGCACATCTGGCATCGTAAGGTACATTGTAGCATGTAACAGCTACGTGTAATTGCGACTGAATGGTAAAACGTTCATCGCACGCACGTCGTTCAATTCCTAAATATTGAACGTTAGGTTGTTCATTGTACCTGGGGTAGCACAGATCGCAGTATGTGACACCCCGGGAACGATGAACAGATCTTACCTGCGTCCAGCGGCTCCCGGCCGGCAATGCGGAAGGAAGGAGGTGGGCGGGATGTTTACGTGCCCCTCATCTCTGCCCCTCCACTTCTATTGGCCGGCTGCCGCGTGACGTTGATGTGACGCCGAACATCCCTCCCACTCCAGGAAGTGGACGTTCGCCGCCCACATCGAGGTCGTATGGAAGGGTAAGTACGTGTGATGGACGGTTACTCGTTTGTGCGACACGTTCAACAAATTGAACGTGCTGCACATACGATGGGGGCGGGTACGATTGCATACGATATCGTATGCTGGATCGTAAGGTGTAAAGCAGGCTTTAATCCGATGAATTTGCCTGGCAGAAACCTTCCTCATTCTGCCTTTATCAGAACGAACACGTATGTGCTCAGAATCAGCCACAAATCTCTTCACAGTATGATGATCACGCTTAAGAGGGCAAGTGAGCCCTATAAGGGCGAATAAGCCCATGACAATCTGGAGGGGGCTAGGGTCTGAAGGGGTTAATGTTTGGAATGCAGAAGTGTGCATTCTATGGGGTTATGGGATTGGTGGAAAGGGGACAGTTGTGATTGGGGGGTAGGGTAGGAGGCTGGCTGATCAGGGGGGTATATAGGTGGGGTGAGGCAGTGGTTACCTCCTCTTGCTGCAGGAAGATCAGCGTGGCCCACCCGCCCTAATTAATTGTGTAAAAAAAAAAAAAAAAAAGAAGAAAAGAAAAAGAAAAAGTAATAATAATTATATATATATATATATATATATATATATTTAAAAAAAAGGAAAAATAAATAAATGAAAATAAATAAATAAAAAGATAAGAAAGGGAAGATTTGTTTGTCACAGTGGGGGGATAGGTCCGTTGTCAGAGGCTGGGAGTACCGATACTCGGTTGGTGGTACGAAGTCACTCAGGGGTAGTGGCTTCGTAAGAAATTGGGAACTTGTGGGCGTAGGTCCTGCAGGTTCGGGGGAGGGGTATTTAACGATGGAACGTTAATACCTCTCACACCTCGGGTCGGTTTTGGTCACGGCCGAGGTGGTCCCTTGGGCTGGTTTTAGGATACGGCCAGGGGATATGAAGAATTGGTTGCTTCTGGGACGAACCTATCGGTGTTTGGTTTGTGGTGTTTGGAATGTATATATATATCAGTTATGGAAGGGGCGGCATGTTGAGCCGCGGGAAAGATATATATATATACTTGTTAAATAAAGCTGTGGCCATTCGTCCAATGGCAGTTGTCTTGTCATTATTTATAGATATAGTAATTAAGTGGGTATAATTTATGAAGACAGAAGTATCCCTCATAGAGATGTCAAGTTTTCGTGAAATATCTAATGTTTTGATCCCTTGTCCAAGGCATTGCACTGTTTGATGCTTTTCGGCAGCAGAGAGATCCTTTTTCTTTTCCATGTTACTTGAAAACTGTGGCCTGCTTAATATTGTGGAACATCTACAGTAGTTTTCCTTTTATTGGGCTTCACTTGGCAAATTAATCACAGGTATCTGAGATTGATGTCAGTGATCCAAAGAACCCTAAGACACAATACCATCAATGAGTTTCATTGAAAAAAAAAAAGTTAATTGCTATGACACGTAAAACCAATTTGCCTAATAATTTGGAACATAGTGTATGTACTGTATACTGTATTCCATTGTACAGCACAGTATATACTATATAGCATGTCTATCAATTTGTATTTGTGGATACAGTATTGTGCTCTCTTACTGCTAACCAGTGCAGCACATTGCTTGTACTGTAATCTGCCTGTGCAGTATTCCTACCCTACATTTGGTTTAGTTCTGGTTTGGTTTAGTTCTGCCCTTATTTTGGGGAGAATAGATTTGGGGTGTTTTTTTTTTGTGTACTGTACTAGAATAAAGTTTGTCATATTTATACATCATTTTTTCTCTCTGTAGTGTATCTCCTGCACACCAACAATTCTATTGTAAGCTAATGTGCAGTTTAATTTTTTTTTTATGGGGTTTTTTTCTGTGCTGTACAGTATTTTGTATCAGTGTACTGTAATAATTTTATATGAACACAGTACATTATTTTGTATTACTGCAATAAGTATAATTTGTATAAATGCAGCAAATATTTTTGGGTTGTGGAACGAATTGTCTGAGGTTCAATTATTTCCTATGGGAAAATTCACTTTGATATAAGAGTAAAACTTGGTTTAAGAGCACACTACCGGAACCAATTATGCTCGTAATCTAAGGTTCTACTCTATATCAGATCACCTGATCCAGCATACATATTAGGTTGACTTTCTTCACCTTTTATCCCATCTGTGTTAAACATGACCATATTTCCAGTATTTTCTAATTACATTTTTTTTTCTCTTAGAAATTTCAGAGTCTTCATCCTCCAAATTCTTGGGGATCAGATGGTTTGTGGGGATCCTGGTTTTGCTCGCAGCTCTGTGCAGTGTATTTTGTGGTGAGAATTTTCTTCTTCCCTTTTATGTGAATTTTACCCCATATAGTAGTGTAGCTACCAGGGGGGTAGAGGGGGCAGTCACCCTGGGCCCCTGACCTGGCAGTGCCCACCGGGATCTACTGCCAGCCAGGGCTGAATTGGAGGAATTCGCTCTACGAGCGCTGCAGGCGCAGAGGAGAACTAATCAGCTCCTGCCCAGATGGAAGACAATACCTGACCTGCTATTGGTACAAGACCCGAGATGATGCACATGTGACCCATGTGGGAAGAGCCACAGAGTTTTGCCAGGCAGAAAGCAGCAGGGGGTAAAGGAGAAGCTGGAGGAGATGTGGAAAGGACAGGTAATGAGGGGTCATGGGGGTGCAGGATGAGTGGCATATTAGGGGTGCAGACTGTGACAGAGTGGTGTTTGAGAGGGATAAAGCGGTGCAGGATGTGTGGGATATGGGGGGAATGATGTGTGAACAATGGGGCAAGGTGTGTGGGCTATGCGGGTGCTGGGTGTGTGAGATATGGGGGTGCAGGGTGTGTAGGGAATATTGGACTGTAAGGTTTGAAACATATTGGGGTGAAGGGTGTGAGCGATATGGGGAGTAGGGTCTGTAGGGGATATTGGATTGTAACGTGTGAAGGATATGTGGGTGCAGGATGTGTGAGATATGGTGGAGCAGATTGTGTAGGATATCGGGGTGCAGGGTCAGTAAGGGATATTGGATTGTAAGGTGTGAGGGATATATGGGTGCAGGGTGTATGGGATATGAGTGGTGCAGGGTGTGCGAGATATTGGTGTGCAAGCATTATGGGATATGGGGGTGCTGCATGTGTACAATAGAGCACCGCAAAGGAGGTGAAGATGAAAGGTATGTGCTCAACCGTAGAGCTGACGATGCGAGGAGTTTTTACTGTAAAGTGTGGGAGGGGGAATAGGGGTATTCACTCAGTAAAAAAGCAACTGCATGTGGGCACATTATAGGGCTGTACGGTATGAAAAGGAGGTGGCCAAAATGGAGAGGGGGCAGTGTGGCGAGAGGCATGAAAGTTATGGATACTTTGGAGGCCATTGTTGATATTGCAGGTACATTATGTTGTATGGACAGTGTATATACCATGGTTCATCAGGGGGGATAGTTTGATAGATATTTTTTATAAGGAAAGATGGAGTAGCGACCATAATTCCTGGGGGAGGAATGGTGTAGTGGTTGTAGTATATGAGTAGGACAGTGTGGGGGGGTCACTTTTTGGTCAAGGAGCATAGTGGGGCAAATATATTTTCAGGTGCACAGTATACAAATTATTTAGTGCACAGCATGTGTGAATATTTTTTAGTTAGGTGTAATTATAATGACACTTTTTTTTTAGTGCATCTTGTTGGGAAGACTTGTTGCAGAAGACTGGAGAAGATGGAAGTCTACGGAGACCAGCTTCAGATGTCCAAAGTTATCATGGCGTCTGGCCCAGATGAAGAAGAATTGGATGATAGAAAACCAATCAGAGGAAAAGTCACCAATAAGGTACTTGGATCTAAGGTGCATTGATACTGGACAATTGCAGCCTTTAAACGACTGTCGACCAGTTGGATATAGGAACACTATTGGGTATGTGCACACTGTTGTGAATGTCAGTTATGCTTTTGCTGCTGTGAGGCTCCCTCTTGTGGCCAGGAATGGTTTGAACAGAGACCAGGTGTGTTGAGCAATGGGCGTTTCCATTGCTAACACGCTGCCTATTTAAACCCTGGTCTGCTGGCAGACTATGCCGGATGTCAGTTGTTCTTTGTACACCAGCCTGCTTCATCCTGCTCCAGACCACATCTACCCCAGATAAGTGCTTGGCTCTTTATTTGTTGTTTGGTTCTTTTTGCTCTTATCTGAGTTTGTCATTTGCTGTGGTTATTGTTAGTTTATTTGCATGCAGGGATCTTCCCTCTCAGTTGCTTAGCTGGGAAGCTCCCTGCAGCTATATTTGGAGTATTGCTCCTATAAGTCCTTGTGTTTGTTTCTTCTTGAATTTGTAATGGTTCCTGCTTTCTGTTCATTGGTATGACAAGAGCGCCTGGTATAGGACGGAGTTCAGATATAGCGATCTGAGGGCTTTTTGTACTATATGGTTTTTGGATTTTTGTAGGGTTTTCTCTGGCCACCATCAGTCCCTTTCCTATCCTGTCCTATTTAGTCAGTAGGGCCTCACCTTTTGCTAATCCTATCATCTATCTGTGTATTGTGTTTTCCTATATTACCGCAGTCTTTGAATGTGGGGGGCTTGCTACTCTTTGGCAATCTATTTTCTGAGGCAGAGAGTTACTCATCTTTCCTTCCTTTAGGATAGCTAATTCTCCGGCTGGGTTCGCGGTGCACAGGATGTTAGTTCACCCCTCGGCTACTTCTAGTGTTGATGGTTAGTAAGGGGATGACGGCTAGATTAGTTGCCAATGCTCTTTTCACCTTTTACCAATGATTTATGGTAATCTTCCATGGTTCCGGATCATAACAGCACACATTCAGTATTTACAGCAGAAAACGCTACAGAAAATCTGCCAATACTGATGTGCACACAAAACACAACATAAAATACATGAGTTTTTGAAGCATTTTGTATGCTTTTTTTCAATGCATTTTCCTCACTCATTAGTATGGGTGATATCAGCAGCAACATTCTGAAAGAATTGACATGCTGCAGATTTAAATCTGATGCAAATCTCCAAGGAATAATAATAATAATCTTTATTTCTATAGCGTCAACATATTCTGCAGTGCTTTACAATTCAGAGGTAAATATACAAGCAATAGTTATAGAAAATACAATAATTAAAGCAACAAAGACAACCCTGCTTGTGAGAGCTTACAATATACAATGAGGTGGGGAGGGCCAAGGTACAAGTGCTTATTTACAATGATAATCCGGCTATCTCACAGAAAGAGATGGGGGATAGATAAAGACTGCCTGAACCAGTCAGCCAATCTTTGAGATGCTTTTTGGTGCGGTGGAATTTGATGGAGAATTATGTTCTGAGAGGTCGTGGAGGGACTATATGAATTTTATTCGATTAGTGAGTGTGATAGGCCACCCTAAAAAGATGTGTTTTTAAGGAGCATCTGAAGCTGACTAAGTTGTGGATCGTGCTGGTTTCTTTGGGTAGAGCATTCCAGAGGATTGGTGCAGCTCGGGAGAAGTCTTGGATCCGGGAGTGGGAGGTTCGGATTAATGTGGACGTTGGTTGAATGTCGTTTGCAGAGCATAGAGAATGGGTAGGGTGATAAACAAAGATGAGGGTGGAGATGTAGGGGGGTGCCGCACTGTGGAGAGATTTGTGGGTGAGAACAAGCAATTTGAATTGGATCCTGTGATGTATGGGCAGCGTGTGCATGAGACCTCAGGAATCTCATTCACTTTGCTGGTACTAGAAAATCCTAGTCAAAAACATGACAAAACCACAACGTGTGATAAAAAAAAAATCCCACAAAGCTCCCATACTGATTGGCTGCAGTCATCATGTCAAGACTTCATCACTACATTATTTTATACACCATTCTGAGCTGATTAAATTAAATGTTTTTTGCTGTACATTTCCTTTATATATATTTCTTTATTTCACAGGAAATGGCAAAGGAAGAAACATGCAGAATGGAGGATCATCTAGCCAGATAATAGGACATAGGGATGAATGACGGCGGATCATCCAGCCCGGGGGAGAAGACACAGAATTGAATGATGGAGGATCACCAGGACATGATGCAGGAATGAATGATCACCCACTCTTGACAGAGGACACTCATTAATTGTTCACTGCTGGTTTATTTAATCTTCCAATAAATCCATGTAGCCCCTGTGGTCATCATCTTGGTCTTACACTTCAGTAATAGTGTTGAAGCTGTCTTTTTTTTGTATGTTGGGGTTCTGGGTCTTCGTGTGCCAAACCATAATCTGCAGATGAGCAATAAAATGGTGTAAAACATCTTAGACAAGAACTATGTGCTGAATCTAAAGGGTACTTTACATGCTACGACATCGCTAGCGATCTCATTAGCGATGTGAAATTCTAGAGCGCAAGTGCGATCTTTCGAGATCGCACATGCGTAAAATGACCTATGTGCGATCTCAAATGATCGCACTTGCGATCTAGAATTTCACATCCCTAACAAGATCGCTAGTGATGTCGCAGTGTGTAAAGTACCCTTAAGATAGATCTGAGGGCAACTCTATAATACGAGCTCTGTGCAACTTGCAAGGGTAGAATCTGGAGGCATCTCCTGGGGAAAACCATATTGCTCTTTGCACTCACCCAACATGGTACACTGTATATATCACCCCGCTAGCAGCAATCCGGGGGACCCTCACAGGCTCATCTGACCAACCATCATGCTATCATTGCAGATGAGAAGCCTTCACAACAGGGACCCTGTGAACTACATGTCCCAGGAGCAGGAAGATGATTGGGTTATTATGTGCGAACTCTGATCCTGAGCAGAGTGATCCATCTCCTGAAGAACATACCTTCAAGACCCAAAGTTTTGACACCCTTGAAATTGTTCCAGAAAATGAAGCATTTCTCCCAGATAATTATTGCAATTACGTGTTTTGTTGGACAAGTTTATTTCCTTTTTCTATATTAGAACAACACAAAAAAACTGGGGAAAAAAGGCAAATTGGACATAATTTCACTCAAAAACACACAAAGGAAATAACAAAACATGTAATTGCAATACATTTTTTGGGCAAAATACTTCATTTTCTAGAAAAATGTCAAGGGTGCCAACACTTTCGTCCATGACTGTAAAAGAAGTCGGGTACCAGCATGGAGACCTTACACTGCAATGACTACTGGGAACGACCGAATCATCCATAAAACCTTGATAGCCGCCTATTTGCTGCAGTCTCTTCTCGAGACCTGCAGTCATAGAGCAGACATGTCAGAGCCAAGCAAACAGTCCCAAGCCACTAAGCTCTTCACCAGGGTTCCCAGCAGTAAATTATCAGCTCCATATTACAACAGTTTATCAGCTGCAGACTACCATCCCCATATTACAAACTCTGTATAACCACCCTTATGTTTCTAGCCCTTTATAAGATTCTCTTGCTGATACATATTATCATCCCCATATTACCAGCCTCATGGTGTGCAACACTCAGGAGTTTCCTAGGGCTGTATCCATATTCTTTCAAGCTCTTTAAAGAAAACACAGCCATAGTAATAACAAAATCACCTTAACATGTCTAGCTATGGGTAAATGGGTGAAAATGGTGGTATCTGCCTGGTTCATAAAACAATTTACTGTTGGACTTTTTACATTTGTAAAATTCTTTTTGTACCTATGTTCGATTCATTTCTATACATATAATAATTTTTATTTATGTAGCGTCAACATATTCCATACCACTTTACAATTCAAAGGTTTTCCACACTTTTGAAGGACACACTTCGGTGTGATGACGACACTTGCTGGGCTAAATTCTCTCTCTGGCACTACTCTTGCAGATGGACAAGACCATGATGACAAACTGGGCTAGTTCTTGTCACTGGTCTTGCATCTGTTGCGGACGAAGGCCAGACCACTGCAGGGGGCTGCTCGGAACGCTGGGCTCTGGGTTCGTTACTGTGGCTCGAGTGGTAGCCGGACATGGGCTTGTGCGGCTGTCCATCCTCACAACCGTAGAAAGGGTGTATTTACACAAAATTTTGTCAGTGACGCCACCCGTGGATTGCGGTGAGAGTTGGTAGCACCACCGCTGCCTTGGTATGGGATGCCCGGGGCTTCTCCGTCAACCTGCACTTCTGCGGAGGCCGCGGCACCTCCATAACCATCGGGCGCTGACATCTTTCCGGTGCTTCCCCCTTGGTTTTCGACAGTAATCTCGCAAGACCCACTGTCCTTTGCAACTTCCTGCTCTGCGGGTCACCGGGTTCCGCCCGCGTTCTTAGGGGGCGGGGCCTCCGTTTTGGTGCTCTTTTCGCGGAAGAAGATGGCGAGGTTGTTGTTTTTGGTGCCAAGAATGGTGGGCAAGATGGCGGCGGTCCAGAAATGTCAGCGTTTCGCAGGCTAACAGTCCAGTAAAGGCGCAATTCACCCAGGTTAATGGATGGGAAGTATCCTGTTCGTGACGCTAATTGCGGGTTGTTGCGGACGGGGGCCAGACCACTGCAGGGGGCTGCTCGGAAAGCTCGGATCTGGGTTTGTTACTGTGGCTCGAGTGGTAGCCGGACCCGGGCTCGTGCGGCCGTCCGGCCTCACGACCGTAGAAAGGGTGTATTTACAGGGGAAACGTTTGTCAGTGACACCACCCGTGGGTTGCGGTGAGGCTTGGTAGCACCGCCGCTGCCTTGGTATGGGATGCCCGGGGGTGATGGAGCGGGGCAGCAGGACGGTATCCCCTCCACGGGTAGGAGAGATGATATCCCGGGGCCCAGGTGTGCGGTGAAGGATGCTGCGAAGGGTGTCATGCAGGGCTGGACTGGGTAATGATGGTGTACTCCAGTTCCAGAGAAAATTTACATAGAGTCCAGTGGTAAACCAAATTGCCAGTGACCGGTAACCTCTGGCGAGTGTATTCGGGTCCCAAACCCTGGTACAGCAAACAGGTGTCCCTTCCTCCTGCACTCAGTGTTTGTCTTCAATAGGACAACTCCGCTTGGAACGGAGAAGTCCACTCCCGGTAATTTCTATGTTGGGGGCTGTGGCCCGCGAAATCTGACCCGTGGGATTACTGTGGGTTCTGGCGGACACCCTATCCCCCGCGTTGGGCTTCAGTTTCGCTCTCTGGGCTTGCTGGTGGGACAAGAAGTGGAATCTTGTCCCCGGCTGGCTAATTGACAAGGGGCATAAAGCAGCCCTTGCCCAAGGGTCCAGGCACTCCGACTGTGCACAGCCTCCGGACTGGATTCCCGCTGTCGGCACCGGCGGGCTACAACCCCACCCCGGTCCACTTAAGGTCTCCCGCGACCGGATTCCGTCGCCTATGGCCCTGTCTGCCGGCTGCCACCTAGTCAGTGGTCCGGTAGTCCAGGGGCTCCAACCCCTGACTCCGCTTTCACTCCACACTCCTCTCCCTTCAACTATCAACGCTCATCTCCTTGTTCCCTCCCAGAACACTTCAGGACCCCTAGGTGGGCGCTCCCATCCGCCTGGTCCCGCCTACTGGTGTGTCCCTATTGTCATGGGGGGTGACTAGGCTTTACTGTCTGATGTTATGTACCTGGGTGTGGGTTTTGTTGGTATGCCAAGGAGGATGGAGTCCTGCACCTGGAAGTTTTGTGCAGTCTCTGTGACAACCTGGTTTTGCCATGGCATCACACAACTTCCCTTGCATATGTGCAAAAGAGCAGATGAAAAACAAAAGGTAGATTATGTTCAAGAAACCATAGAAAATTCCGCAAATATCTCCTATTGTCAAACACTTGATTACACTCTTTGTATTATGTCTCTACAACTGACCTCTGAACTCCTCTCTCCTGTGCTCATCTCCTCACAAATTGTGTATTCTGTGTACTGTGTGTCTATCACTGAACAGTGTGAACACTAATCTCATCTCTCCTCCTCCTCCTCACACATTATCTGTATTCTGTGTTCTATATCTCTATTATTGAACTCCTTTCTCCCATATCTCCTCCTCCTCCTCACACATTATCTGTACTCTATGTTCTATGTCTCTTTTACTGAGCTCTGAGCTCCTCTCTCTTCACATAATCTCTGTACTCTGTTGTGACGCCCTGGACTAGACAGGGGGTCACAGACAACACCACACACACACCCCTTCCCCGGACAGGTGACAACAGTCAAACAGAAACCCTTGTTGCCACTCTCCAGGGTCTGATGTCCACACCAGGTGGGGCGGAGCCAGGTGGTTGGCCCTGCCCACCGAGGAATTCACAGGCCTGGAGGCGGGAAAAACACAGGCAGTTAGTTCAGTTAGTGAAGAAGGAGAGTGCAGTGGAGGAGTGAGGAAGGAAAGTCAAGGGCAGACCTGGGACCAGGCCTGCCACGGACTGTTTAGGTGTCTGGGTCGGAGCCCAGGCTCCTCCAGCAAGGTCGGCAGACGGTGGTGGCCGTCTGCAGGAGTTGGTGAACGGTCGGTGAAACCGTAGGACCGGGGTCGGGCGGTGGCCCGCCGGTACCAAACCGGGGAGCCGATTTGAGCCAAGCACCAGGCAGGGTACTCAGACCCCGACTAGGCTAGAAGCCGCCCTGATAGTCGAATTTACTGTTTGCGGTCTGGACCTCAGGGGTTCATTCCCACCCAAGTCCCGATTGACGGCAACAGCCCAACCAAACCGGATAAGTGCTACCGCCAGAGGCCCGAGACCCAAAGGGCAAGCGCCGACGGGCAAACGGGCTCCTACGATACTTACACGCCGGGGAGCGGACTACCGGTGTCCAGGCACGAGAGTCACAAACTACATAACACGAAACGACAGCCATCACCAGCCTGTCCAGGGAGAACACCGCAGCCGGCTGTGGGCCCCGTCCATTCTACCGTTTGGTTTACTAGAGACTCCGCTATCTTGTGTCAGAGTGAGTACACCAGTACCGCGACCCTGCGCCCTGCACCCCAGCCCTCACCTTTCCGCGGGCCCCGGGACAATCGCCCCTGGCCACAAAGTGGTTAACACCAAGCTGCATAACACTGTCCCCGGGAGGCCTAGTCAACGGCAGCGGTGGTGTCCACCATACAATCACCACAACCCGAAGGTGGCGTCACGAACTTTGCTAAATCCACCAAACAAACACCCAAACCCCTGCATGCACCGCCACTACCCCTTGCAGAGCGATGTGACCCGGTGACTCGAGCCACCACCCACAGTACGAGCACAGACCCGAGCGGCTCGGCAGTCGCAGCTGAGGCCGCGGAGCGGTACACTGTCTCTATAACTTAGCTCCTCTCATTAAGTCTCGCATCGGTATCACCCAGCATGGCCTCACAATCTCCTGACAGAAGAGGGTCGGCTGCATGTATTTCCATGCAGCTGAGGCACTCATATCAGAAGAGTGTGCGCTGTGTCGGGAGATACCGATGCGAGACTCGCACAAGTAATACGCAAGTGGAATCATACTCTTTGACTGGGTTCTTCTCAACTCAATACCTGCTAACCGACCCGGATTCCGTGGGACTATCCCAATTTGACGGCTCTCTTCCGTAGTCCCGCTAGTCACTGTTCTTGTCCCGACTCCTCCTCTCAGTGTAGTGAATAAATTAACTCAGTTCAGTGCAAAAATTAAAAATTCTCATCTACTCTGATTTTCCAGGTCTAAAACTCATGAGCTCATTGTCCATAGGCAGCAGCTCTACCATTGAGCTACTGCCTGTACTGAGATGTAAAGGAGGATTTAGTAATCTTGACTTGTATTGCAGGCAGAGAATCCAGAAGCAGATTGTTCAGTTACAAAGAGATATAGATAAATATATATATACACACTGCATCTCTATGTAGCTGAAGGAAAAAGTCAAATTATTTTGTTCCCATAACACTACTATAAAGAAATGAGAAAAATAGAAATATATACAGTACAGACCAAACGTTTGGACACACCTTCTCATCTCTAGAACAACTGTTAAGAGGAGACTTTGTGCAGCAGGCCTTCATGGTGAAATAGCTGCTAGGAAACCACTGCTAAGGACAGGCAACAAGCAGAAGAGACTTGTTTGGGCTAAAGAACACAAGGAATAAACATTAGACCAGTGGAAATCTGTGCTTTGGTTTGATGAGTTCAAATTTAAGATCTTTGGATCCAACCACCGTGTCTTGGTAGAAAAGGTGAACGGATAGACTCTACATGGCTGGTTCCCACCATGAAGCATGGAGGAGGAGGTGTGATGGTGTGGGGGTGCTTTGCTGGTGACACTGTTGGGGATTTATTCAAAATTGAAGGCATACTGAACCAGCATGGCTACCACTGCATCTTGCAGCGGCATGCTATTCCATCCGGTTTGTGTTTAGTTGGACCATCATTTATTTTTCAACAGGACAATGACCCCAAACACACCTCCAGGCTGTGTAAGGGCTATTTGACTAAGAGAGAGAGTGATGGGGTGCTGTGTCGCCCCAGCAATGTCGCTCCAGCTTCAGTGACACCACAGGGTCTTGTTCTGTATATTTGGCAACAGGTATGTAAGTTTTTATTATCTTGCCGCCACTCACGGTTTGCGGTCAGGGATATTGGTGACTACCACTGCAAATTTAACGAGCATCTGGGGCTGATGGGGTCTGCAGTCAGATGGTGTGGCCTCCCGTGAGTGAGGAAGGCCCCAGGGGCTCGGGTGTGTAGAACAACAGGTCCCAGAATAACTCAGGCAGAGTCCAAAATGTCTTTCAACTGATCTTTACTCACTTTAGTTGTTTTGTGAGGTACCCGGGCGATGCTGCGATTAACCAGGTTGAAACCAGGAGCTCCTTCAGACCGGTCTAAGGGTAACCATTAACTTGCCTTCCTTGCACTTCTCTGTTCGGATAACCCCTGACTTAAAGTACCGTGGGGTTCATCCAGGGAGTCGCTACTGCCTTTTCTCCCTTTTTGGCCCGTTTGCCGGCAGCGTGGACTAAGTGAGATGGCTCCAGGCTCAATCCCCTTATGGGCCCCTGCGTTGCTGCTGGGGCTTGGACTCTAGATGGTTGGTGAGGGACTTGTAGTTCCCCTCACCGTCAGGTTTAGCAGATAGTTAAACTTGAGTCTACTCTAGGGACCTGTTCCCCGTGCGTGCCTAGTCACCAGCAGTCTCCGTACTCGACCGACTTTCTCTGTCTTTCTGACTGACTGGTTACCGTTCTCCCCCGCTAATGGCTACTCCATGTGCAGGGTCTGACTAGTGTGAGTGCGCGTCTGCGTCTCCAAGCAACCGCCGCTCACCACTACCAGAGTGGCTCGCTCCACTCCTTTCCCTAGGAGTCCCTAGTGGCTCCCAGGCCCTCCACTACACCCTTTGACAAGAATTGCAGGCCAGACCCCTCTAGGGACTGCCCAAGGGTCCCATCTAACGGTGTCAGAGACCTGGTTGCTATGTGTCTGTGCGTACACACATCATTCTGGCCTTTAGGATTACCTGGAAGTACTGTCCCAGCATGGGTGCAGTACTCAGTGGTGCCTGACCAGGTCAGGGGCGCCACATTGCTATGCCAGATGACCTTGTCTCCACAGTCACCAGACCTGAACCCAATCGAGATGGTTTGGGGTGAGCTGGACCGCAGATTGAAGGCAAAAGGGCCAACCACTGCTAAGCATCTCTGGGAACTCCTTCAAGACTGTTGGAAAACCATTTCCGGTGACTACTTCTTGAAGCTCATCAAGAGAATGCCAAGAGTGTGCAAACTAGTAATGAAAGCAAAAGGTGGCTACTTTGAAGAACCTAGAATATAAGACATATTTTCAGTTGTTTCACACTTTAAAGTATTTCATTCCACATGTTTTAATTCATAGTTTTGATGCCTTCAATGTGAAGCTACAATTTTCAGAGTCCTGAAAATAAAGAAAACTCTTTGAATGAGGTGTGTCCAAACTTTTGATCTGTACTGCATATATTTTTTTTTCTTTATTTTCACCCACCCTGGAATCAAACCAGCAACTTTCAAACATATTAAAGTAGCCCTAGCTGTTGGGCCACAAGCTTTAATAATGACAGAGTGAGGATTTTATTTAGATAACCCTGCATTGCAGTCTCTGACTCCACAACAGATTACACAGGACACAGAGCTCCATTGTACAGAACAACATCCCTGTGTCCTGTATTCTAGAGGGAGAGGGAAAAGAGATTTTTTTTCATGTAATAAAATTACTTAAAATAATTTAAGAAAATTAGACAATGTAAGGCTATGTGCGCACAGTGCGTTTTTCGCGGCGTTTTTGCGCGTTTTTCGGGTGCGTTTTTGGCCTCAAAACTGCATGACTTTGCTTCCCCAGCAAAGTCTATGAGTTTTCATTTTTGCTGTCCGCACACAACTGTTTTTTAAGCTGCGTTTTTGAGCTTGAAAAAAAAAATGGTTATGTCAATTCTTTCCTGCGTTTTCCGCCCATGCAATGCATTGGAAAAACGCAGCAAAACGCAGGGATCAAAAACGCAGCAAAACGCAGCCAAAAACGCACCAAATCGCGGTAAAAACGCAGCGTCAAAAGACGCAGTGTGCGAACCTAGCCTAATTTTGAATGTGCTTTTTTTTTATAAAATAATAAACATCACAAGTCAGCAATAACATGGACATATTTGGTGTCCCCATAATCGTAACGACACGAGCAACACAGTGATCAAATTATTTATGGGGATCGGTACATGGCGTAAAAACATGGCATGATTGATTATTTTTCTCTCTTAAACCTATGGAAAAGAAATAAAAATGTATCGCTGAGGCCATGGTCACACGTAATGTAAATGCTGCGTTTCTTCTACAGGTGTCCGCACCACGAGCGCAATAACATTCTTCTCTGATTATTGCGTGTTTGCTGCATTTTTTATGCGTTTACCCCATTATTTCATACATGTTTGGTATAGAAGTAAATCTGGGATTGTAATGCTTTAATAATACTACAGAAATGCTTTGATTCTGCATTTAGAAATGTAATGCCATTTTTTTCACTTGCGTTTTCTTTCAGGTTCCACATAGAAGCCTATAGAGAAAAAAAAAAAAACACCAAAACCGCACAGTTCAGCAGCATCTTTAGACGCACCGAGAGCGGAGATTTCATGACGTCTCATCCACTTTGCTTGGACATTTAGTTCGTGTTTACATGTAGCGTAAATGCTGCATTTTTTTCTGCTGTTTTCTTGCACAAATATTCTGCTGTGTGCAAATGTCCAAACAAAGTAGATGTGACTTCATGAAAAGACGCTGCTGAAATCTACGGTTTTGGTGCTTTCTTTTCTCTAGAGGCTCCTATATGGTGCTTAAAAAAAGCATGTAAAAAACTGCAGTTAAGCGGGCTTTACACGCTGCAACATCGCTAGCGATGTCACGAGCGATAGCACCCACACACGTCGGTGGCGCGTCACGGGGTGATGGCTGCCGTAGCGAACAATATCGCTACGGCAGCATCACACTGTTCACCGACGTCGCTGTGGCCGCCAAACAATCTCTCCTTTAAGGGGGAGGTTCGTACGGCGTCACAGCGACGTCACTAAGCGGCTGCCCAATAGAAGCGGAGGGGCGGAGATGAGCGGCCGGAACATCCCGCCCACCTCCTTCCTTCCTCATTGCCAGCGGCTGCAGGTACGATGCTGTTCCTCGTTCTTGCAGTGTCACACATAGCGATGTGTGCTGCCGCAGGAACGACAAACAACCTGCTTTCCAAACGAGGAACGATTTTTTTAAAATGAACAACATGTACATGACGAACGATTTCACACCTTTTTGCGATCGTTACTGATCGCAAAAAGGTGTCACACACAACGACATCGCTAACGAGGCCGGATGTGCGTCACCAACACCGTGACCCCGACGATATCTTGTTAGCAATAACGTTGTGTGTAAATGGGCCTTTACTTTTATAAATGCAGAATCAAAGCTTTTCTGTACTATAAAAACACTAAAAACTGCACCAAAAATGCATGAAATACTGGGGAAACGTCATAAGAAATGCAGCAAAGATGCAATAATCAGAGAAGATTGTTATCGTGCGGTTTGGTGCGGATCCTGCATAAATAAAAAACACCAGATTTATGCAACGTGTGAATACAGCCTTACAGACACAAAAAAGCAACATGTGTGAAGTGATGCTTAGAGGGATCTATTCCTATATATTATATAGTCATTACACACAGAGGGATCTATTCCTATATATTATATAGAGTCATTACACACAGAGGGATCTATTCCTATATATTATATAGAGTCATTACACACAGAGGGATCTATTCCTATATATTATATAGTCATTACACACAGAGGGATCTATTCCTATATATTATATAGTCATTACACACAGAGGGATCTATTCCTATATATTATATAGTCATTACACACAGAGGGATCTATTCCTATATATTATATAGAGTCATTACACACAGAGGGATCTAGTCCTATATATTATATAGAGTCATTACACACAGAGGGATCTATTCCTGTATATTATATATAGTCATTACACACAGAGGGATCTATTCCTATATATTATATATAGTCATTACACACAGAGGGATCTATTCCTATATATTATATAGTCATTACACACAGAGGGATCTATTCCTATATATTATATAGTCATTACACAGAGGGATCTATTCCTATATATTATATAGTCATTACACACAGAGGGATCTATTCCTATATATTATATAGAGTCATTACACACAGAGGGATCTATTCCTATATATTATATAGTCATTACACACAGAGGGATCTATTCCTATATATTATATAGTCATTACACACAGAGGGATCTATTCCTATATATTATATAGTCATTACACACAGAGGGACCTATTCCTATATATTATATAGAGTCATTACACACAGAGGGATCTAGTCCTATATATTATATAGAGTCATTACACACAGAGGGATCTATTCCTGTATATTATATATAGTCATTACACACAGAGGGATCTATTCCTATATATTATATATAGTCATTACACACAGAGGGATCTATTCCTATATATTATATAGTCATTACACACAGAGGGATCTATTCCTATATATTATATAGAGTCATTACACACAGAGGGATCTATTCCTATATATTATATATAGTCATTACACACAGAGGGATCTATTCCTATATATTATATATAGTCATTACACACAGAGGGATCTATTCCTATATATTATATAGAGTCATTACACACAGAGGGATCTATTCCTATATATTAGGCCCGTTTCACACGTCAGTGAAAAACACAGACGTTTTTCACTGGCGTGTAAAACACGCACATGTCCCTGCGTGTGCCGTGAATCACGGCACACGTGGGTTGTCTAAGTGCAATCCGGGCTCCGTTCTCCGTGGCCCGTGATTGTACTTAGAGATTCACTCACCTGCGCCCGCTCCCGCTGTCCATGGTGCTGATCGCTCCCGCGACGCAGCATCCGGCCGGCACTGACCCCTGCAGCAGCTGCTTCCGGGTCGGCTGTGTCGCGCATAATGAATATGCGCGTCAGTAATCAGCTGGCACAGAAGGAGCAGGGAGGACGGGCTGCAGAGGACATCGGTGGACGCCGGGTGAGTTAAAATGTTTTTTATTTTAAAAGCACGTTTTTTTCTGGCACGTGTTTCACGGACCACACCACTGCGTGGTCCGTGGGACATCACTGATGCCAGAAAAAAATGGACATGTCTCCGTGCAGCAATCACGCACACGCGGGTACGCCGCACGGAGACACGTGCAGTGACAAACCACTGACGTGTGAGCAGACCCATTCATTATAATGGGTCTGCGTATATCAGTGATTCTGGTACGTTTAAAAAAAAGCACAAACGTCCCAGAATCACTGACATGTGAAAGGGGCCTTATATAGAGTCATTACACACAGAGGGATCTATTCCTATATATTATATCGTCATTACACACAGAGGGATCTATTCCTATATATTATATAGAGTCATTACACACAGAGGGATCTATTCCTATATATTATATCGTCATTACACACAGAGGGATCTATTCCTATATATTATATAGAGTCATTACACACAGAGGGATCTATTCCTATTTCCTATATATTATATAGAGTCATTACACACAGAGGGATCTATTCCTATATATTATATAGTCATTACACACAGAGGGATCTATTCCTATATATTATATAGAGTCATTACACACAGAGGGATCTATTCCTATATATTATATAGTCATTACACACAGAGGGATCTATTCCTATATATTATATAGAGTCATTACACACAGAGGGATCTATTTCACATGTTTATTTCTGTTAATGTTGATGATTATGGCTTACAGCCAATGAAAACCCAAAATTCATTATCTCAGAAAATTAGATTATATAAGACCGATTGAAAAAATGATTTTACACTCAGAAATGTTGGCGCCTACTGAAAAGTCTGTACAGTAAATGCCTCAATAATTGATCGAGGCTCGTTCTGCATGAATTTCTGCATCAATGCGGCATGGCATGGAGGCGATCAGCCTGTGGCACTACTAAGGTGTTATGGAAGCCCAGGTTGCTTTGATAGCCGCCTTTAACTTGTCTGCATTGTTGGCTCTGGTGTCTCTCATCTTCTTCTTGACAATACCCCATAGTCTCTCTATGGGGTTTAGGTCAGGCGAGATTGCTGGCCAATCAAGCACAGTGATACTGTGGTTAGTAAACCAGGTATTGGTACTTTTGGCAGTGTGAACAGGTGCCAAGTCCTGCTGGAAATTTCCATCTCCAAAGAGCTTGTCGGCAGAGGGAAGCATGAAGTGCTCTAAACATTTCCTGGTAGACGGCTGCGCTGACTTTGGTCTTGATAAAACACAGTGGAGCTACACCAGCAGATGACATGGCTCCCCAAACCATCACTGATTGTGGAGGCTTCACACTAGACCTCAGCAGCTTGGATTGTGGCCTCTCCACTCTTCCTCCAGACTCTGGGACCGCGATTTCCAAATGAAATGCAAAATTTACTTTCATCTGAAAACAACACTTTGGACACTGAGAACAGTCCAGTTCTTTCTCTCCTTGGCCCAGGTAAGACGCTTCTGATGCTGACTATTGGTCATGAGTGGCCTAACACAAGGAATGTGACAATTGTAGCCCATGTCCTTGATACGTCTGTGTGTGGTGGCTCTTGAAGCACTGACTCCAGCAGCGTCCACTCCTTGTGAATCTCCCCAAAATTTCTGAATGGCCTTTTCTTAACAATCCTATCAAGACTGCGGTTATCCCGGTTGCTTGTGCAACTTTTTTTTTACCACACTTTTTCCTTCCACTTAACTTTCCATTAATATGCTTGGATACAGCACTCTGTGAACAGCCAGCTTCTTTAGCAATGACATTTGTGGCTTCCCCTCCTTGTGTTAATGACTGCCTTCTAGACACCTGTTAAGTCATCAGTCTTCCCCATGATTGTGTAGCCTACTGAACCAGACTAAGGGACCATTTTAAATGCTTAGGAAGCCTTTGTAGGTGTTTTATGGTAATTATTCTAATTTTCTGAGATAATGACTTTTGGGTTTTCATTGGCTGTAAGCCATAATCATCAACATTAACAGAAATAAACACTTGAAATACATCCCTCTGTGTGTAATGACTATATAATATATGTTTCCCTTTTTGTATTGAAATAAATTAACTTTTTGATGATATTCTAATTTCTTGAGATGCACTTGCATGTACTATGCCTCTATCAGTGAGCACTGAGCTCATTTGTACCTCCTCATACATTATCTATATTCATTGAAAAACAAAAAGTGATCCAGCTCACCACACATGGAGATAATCCTGGGATGGTGCACGGATAGGAAGGCAAATCCAGAATCAAGCAAAGGAGGAAAGATCTAGCATCCAAGTCCACGTAGTATAAAACTTCGCTTTTATTATAAATTCATGCATAAAAAAACCCATCAGGATGGCGTGATATAGAAGACGTGTTTCGGACGTCTGGCGTCCTTAGTCATCAATTACTAAGGACGCCAGACGTCCGAAACGCATCTTCTATATCATGCCATCCTGATGTTTTTTATGCATGTTTTTTTAACACGACTTTATAATAAAAGCGAAGTTTTATACTACGTGGACTGAATTATCTGAATTCACAAACTTTCATGAATTTTGAAAAGTTCACAGAAAACTCGGCACTAGTTGTAATATTCGAGTCTCGAGACAATTATTATCTTGGGGTCAATATTATTCTTCCCTTATTCTTTAAAAATTATTTGCAAGAAAGCTGACTTCCGGCACAATGTGCGACCTCCATAACTTACAGCATCCTGTATCTCACCTTGGAACAGTTTTCAGCTTTCGGTTCCAGCTCGTCAATGGTGACCAGGTCTTGCAGTAGACTGGGCTCCTGGTATCCGCCGTTCGCCTTTAGGTTAAACTTGGCTTCATGCTTCTCAAGGATTAGCTTCAAGCTAATGGCAAATCCAGCCATGTCTATGGCAAATGGTCTTGAGGGGGCAAACGACACCAGCCATCCATACACCTTGCCCTGGGTATTGACCTTTATTGATTCATATAGCAATCCCCCAACAAAAGCTACGGGCCACACAGATACTTTCCTAGTATAACGCATCTGAAAGAAAAGAAGAAAAATGTAGATCTCAGGAGCAAATTCTGTGAGCAGGAGAAACTTTGCTGATTCGTTGGTACATGACCAGTGGATGAAGAACACAAAAGAACGATATAAGGTGTGCAGATATCAGAGATATAGAGGGAGCAGTTGGGGGTAGGTATAAGAGGTATAGAAGGAACAGTTGGGGGTGTAGATATAGGAGGTAAAGATGGAGCCGTTGGGTTGTAGATATACTGTAGAAGACGTAGATGGAGCAGTCAGGGGTATAGATGTTGGAGGTGTAGTGGAAGTGTGACGCCCTGGCCTATCAGGTCGTCACAAGGGTGCCGTGCAATCTGCCCTTCTGCATGGTACCCGCTCCTCCTTGGTTACGGGTCCTGTCCCTTTGGTATTGCTAAGAACAGGTGTACACAAATCCTGAGGAACACACTGCACCACACCCACCAAACACCCATTCAGCGGCCTGAGGGGAATAGGGCCACCCAGATGGGGGGATGATAGAAGGAGGGCCAGAAGTGTCAGAGTAGTCAGAGAGTGTCAGTGAGCCGTGACAGGACAAGGTCACGCTGTGGAGCTGGGCTCCTGTACCCGTCCCAGGTGTGAGATGTTGGCCTGACCTGGAAGGAGCTGGAACCCCAGTCGCAGGTGGTAGTGACAGGGGGCACGGTACTTCCACGGAGGGCAGACCGGCGGCCTTGTGCTACAACCGGGCAGGGGCCAGGGCACGGCGGGGTACGCGGATCCTAGGCTAGGAAGGAGCTTTATGCAGCCCAGTAATTCACCCGACGAGGACGGAATCTTCACGAACCGTTCTCCACTCGCTCCAAAATCGGGGTACTAGCGCAACGAGGGGGATAGGACTTCCCAAATCCGTCCAGAAAATCCCAAGTATGAACCCTGAGAGCAAGCTCACCCTGCTAGCTACGCAGGTGAGCGGGACCAGAGTAGTTTCAGGCGAAAGGGATCCACACAGAGGAAAACACAGTGCCAAGGGACAAGGCTTCAGACCAACCAGCAATGCCAAAAGGGCACGGACCCAGCGTGCTCACCCAAAGGTTGCAAGGCATTCAGGACTTTGGTTTACCCGGTGTCAGTGTCAGAATCTCTGGACTGTGTGAGTGCATTGTGCCCCACTACTCCCGACGGGTCCCCAGCCAACCATCACCGAGCCCTGGGACACCATCCCCCTGCCCACGGAGAGGTTAAAGTGCCGCCCCCGTACCAGCAGCCAGCGCTGCTCGGATCCAGACCCGCTGCATGGCTCGAGGGTTCCTCCGGACCCGGGGGTCACGCGGACACGCCGAATGAAAAGGGGGACATAGTTGTACGGCCTTGACTGTATTTGGTTCGTGACATCACCCACGGTGTGTGGTGAAGTGGGACACCACCACTGCTGTTGTGGGATACCAGGGGGAGATGTAATGGCAGCCGGATGTTAACTCCTCCGTGGGTAGGGATGGTTGCCCCGGGACCCAGTGTTTCTATGCAGGGTATGGCGATGGCAGGGGCTTGCGCGCCCGGACGTACCACGGGATGTTTGGTTACTCACAAGTAAATGAATCACACGAGTCTTTTAGTAAACCAAGGTGCTGGTAGGCGTCCACCGCGGCCGGTTGTACTATGGTCCCCCACCCAGGCTGGTGGTCGACGTCTCTTCCTCTGCACTAGTTGTGGTTGTGTGTTTGGACTTCCTGGTATGGAACACGGGAGTCCGCTCCCAGCTTGCTGTGTGCCTGAGGAGCCGTGTCCGTTGACACTGACCTGTGGGATCTATGGGCCCTGGTGGTTGCCCTATTCCTCTCTGTGGGTGGTTGTCTGCTTTTGGGACTTTGGTTGGGACAGGACCTGTAATCCTGCCCTCAATCACTTGATTAGCTAGTCTGTTGGTTCCGGTCCTGGCTTCAGGGTCCGAGTACCCCCTCTGTGCATGGTTTCCGGTCGGGTCTCCGGTGTCGGTACCGGCGGGCTCTAGCCCTGCTCTGGTCCTCCTCGGATCTGCCGAGCCGTCTTCCCGTTTCCTGCTGACGGAGACCACTGTCTGCCACCTAGCCAAGGTACCAGGGCTCCAACCCTGGCACCGTTCAACTTGAACTTCTCCTCCGCTGGAGGTACACCTAGCTCCAGCCCACACTTCTCTCAACTTGAACTTCAACTTTTTACTCCTTGTTTTCCCGCCCCAGGCTGTCTAGACCCCTAGGTGGGCGTTCCCTAACCGCCTAGTCCCGCTCACTGGTGTGCCTGTCTTGCCCTGAGGGTGGTGACTAGGGTTTCAGGTCGGCTGTGTGTAACCTAGGCGAGGGATGGTGTTGTGCGGGGGCCTATGTGTGACTACCTGTTTTTTGCCAGGGCGTCACATTAACATCACAAGCTGCCATCCCATCGCTGCCAGGCGCTCTCCCCCAAACGCAGCAGCGGTGGTATCCCGCCTTACCACGACCCATAGTTGGCGTCACGAACACTATCTAATCCTTTCACCCCATTTTGTAAATATCTTTTCCCCCTTTTTCATTTCGAGCGGCCGCGCGATCTCGCCTCGGGTCCGGAGACCCCCTCGAGCCACTGCGGAGTCGGATCTGAGCCCGTCGGCTGTCGCGGGGCAGCACCGAAGCATTCAGGGTGTAGATATAGGAGGTGTAGAACTAACGTTGTAGATATAGGAGGTGTAAAGAGAGCAGTTGGGGTGAGGATATTGGAGGTGTAGAAGGAGCAGTCTGATGTGTAGATGTAGGAGGAGTAGAAGGATCAGTTATTGAGGATATGGTGTAAAACAGATATTGGGGCAAAAGGTGTAAAAGAAGCAGTTATGGTGTAGACTTAGGAGTAGAGATGAGCGAACCGGCCCCGGTTCGGCTCGAGTTCGGTTCGCCGAACGGAGGTCTCGTTCGAGTTCGGTTCGTCGAATGTTCGACGAACCGAACTCGAACCGCATAGGAAACAATGGCAGGCAATCACAAACACAGAAAAACACCTAGAAAACACACTCAAAGGTGTCCAAAAGGTGACAAACAACTCACAACACAAACACATGGGAAAGTGACAAGAACATATACTCATGCGAAAACAAAAGAGCTAGACAAGGAAAAAGAGGAGGAGACACAGATATAGGCATGGCACACCCTTCTAAAATCATGTAAAACACCGCAAGGTGACTCCAAGCGGAGTCTCCCTTTTTTCCAAAAATTCGGCCACACACAAACCCACCACTTCAGTGGCAGCACTTGTGCCCCAGTTGTACTCTTCACAGCTAGATTTGCATCAAGCACATTCAAAAATACGCCATACTTAACCGTCCCCAGGATGACACCGGGGTAGGTAGCAAAGTCTTTCCTGATCCCAGCTCTGTTCATCTTGGATCATTTTTATAAACAATGTAAGCAAGGGTTACCCAAGCGGAGTCTCCCTTTTTTCCAAAAATTGGGCCACACAGACACTAACCCCTTCAGTGGCAGCACTTGTGCCCTAGTTGTACACTTCACAGCTAGATTTGCATCAAGCACATTCAAAAATGCGCCATAATTAACCGTCCCCAGGATGACCCCGGGTTAGGTAGCAAAGTCTTTGCTGATCCCAGCTCTGTTCATCTTGGATCATTTTTAAAAACAATGTAAGCAAGGGTTACTCCAAGCGGAGTCTCCCTTTTTTTCCAAAAATTGGGCCCCACACACACCCATCCATTCAGTGGCAGCACTTGTGCCCCAGTTGTACACTTCACAGCTAGATTTGCATCAAGCACATTCAAAAATACGCCATACTTAACCGTTCCCAGGATGACCCCGGGTTAGGTAGCAAAGTCTTTGCTGAACCATGACTTGTTCATCTTGGCTCCTTTTAAAAAACACAGCAAGCAAGGGTTACTCCAAGCGGAGTCTCCCTTTTTTTCCAAAAATTGGGCCACACAGACACTAACCCCTTCAGTGGCAGCACTTGTGCCCTAGTTGTACACTTCACAGCTAGATTTGCATCAAGCACATTCAAAAATACGCCATACTTAACCGTCCCCAGGATGACCCCGGGTTAGGTAGCAAAGTCTTTGCTGATCCCAGCTCTGTTCATCTTGGATCATTTTTAAAAACAATGTAAGCAAGGGTTACTCCAAGCGGAGTCTCCCTTTTTTCCAAAAATTGGGCCACACACACACCCACCCCTTCAGTGGCAGCACTTGTGCCCCAGTTGTACACTTCACAGCTAGGTTTGCATCAAGAACATTCAAAAATACGCCATTCTTAACTGTCCCCAGGATGACACCGGGGTAGGTAGCAAAGTCTTTCCTGATCCCAGCTCTGTTTATCTTGGATCATTTTTAAAAACAATGTAAGCAAGGGTTACTCCAAGCAGAGTCTCCCTTTTTTCCAAAAATTGGGCCACACAGACACTAACCCCTTCAGTGGCAGAACTTGTGCCCTAGTTGCAAACATGATGTTTTGATTTGCATCAAGCACATTCCAAATCCACAAGCATTTACTCTCCCCAGGATGACACAGGGGTAGTAAATTCCTTGTGGATCCATGACTTGTTCATTTTGATGAACGTTAGTCTGTCCACATTGTCACTGGACAGACGCGTGCGCTTATCTGTCAGCACACACCCAGCAGCACTGAAGACACGTTCAGAGACAACGCTGGCAGCTGGACACGACAAAATCTCCAAGGCGTAAGTGGAGAGCTCTGGCCATTTTTCAAGATTTGAAGCCCAAAATGAGCAAGGCTCCATTTGCAAAGTAATGGCATCGATGTTCATTTGAGGATACTCCTGTATCATCCTCTCCAGCCGTTGACTATGTGTCAGACTTGTTGTCTCTGGTGGCCTTGCAAAGGATGGTCTAAAAAAATTATGAAAAAAGATTCAATAAAATTGCTGTTACCAGCACCAGATACGGTGCTACTGGTACGGGTAGACTGTTGAAGATGACGAGACCGTCCCATGTTTGTCAAGTTACAACTGGGAGATTCACTCCCTGCACCTGCACGGTTGTTTGGTGGAGAAGCCGAGTTAAGATCGAGTAACAGCTTCTGCTGATACTCCTGCATACGTGCGTCCCTTTCTATGGCTGGAATTATGTCACAAAATTTGGACTTGTACCGGGGATCTAATAGTGTGGCAAGCCAGTAGTCATCATCACTTCTAATTTTGACAATACGAAGGTCATGTTGGAGGTAGTGCAGCAAGAAGGCGCTCATGTGTCTTGTGCAGCCATGCGGACCAAGTCCACGCTGTGTTTGTGGCATAGAGGTGCTAACCGTTCTGTCTTCCTCTGACATCTCCCCCCAACCTCTTTCAACTGAAATTTGACCAAGTTCTCCCTCATCCGCTGAGTCTTCCATGTCCATGGACAGTTCGTCCTCCATATCTTCATGTTTTCCTGCACCTTCGTCAACATTTCGCCTGCTACCATGCGCCCTTGTTGATCCCTGTCCCCCATGGTCCCATGTCTGCCGCGTTGGTGATGATGAACGTCTGGACCTTGGTGATGTTGTTGTGTCTTGCGCATATGAATCCTCCTGTAGTTCCTCCCCTTCCTGTTGTCCCACCCCGTGACTCCGAATAGTGTTTAGCGTGTGCTCCAGCATGTAAATGACTGGAATTGTCATGCTGATAATGGCATTGTCAGCGCTAAACATATACGTCGCCATGTCAAAACTGTGCAGAAGGGTGCATAGGTCCTTGATCTGAGACCACTCCATCAGGGTGATCTGCCCCACCTCTGCATCTCGTTGGCCCAGGCTATACGTCATGACGTATTGCACCAGGGCTCGGCGGTGCTGCCACAGTCGCTGTAACATGTGGAGAGTCGAATTCCAGCGTGTCGCCACATCGCATTTCAGGCGATGAACCGGCAGGGCGAAAGACTTCTGGAGCAATGCAAATCGCTCAGCTGCGGCGGTTGAACGGCGGAAGTGAGCAGACAGTTTTTGTGCCCTGGTCAGAAGGCCATCTAGGCCGGGATAGTGTGTTAAAAATTGCTGGACAACAAGGTTCAACACATGAGCCATACAAGGCACGTGTGTCACCTTGCCCAGGCGAAGGGCCGCACCCAGGTTTGCAGCATTGTCGCACACGGCCTTACCAGGCTGCAGGTTGAGTGGAGACAACCATTTATTAAACTCAGTCTCCAGAGCTGCCCACAACTCAGTCGCTGTGTGACTCCTATTTCCAAGACATGTCAAGCTAAAGACCGCCTGATGCCGTTGCGCTCTGCTGCCAGCATAGTAATGAGGGGTGCGTGATTCCTTCTGCGCAGTGAGAACGCTGGTGGCCTGACCAGGCAGGCTTGGGGTGGACCCAGATGAGGTGGAGGAGGCAGAAGCAGTGGCGCAACTTGGACAGACAGAGGATTGACACACAAGTCGTGGGGACGGCAAGACTTGTGCAGCAGACCCTTCACCATCTATCACCATAGTTACCCAGTACCCAGTCAGCGACATGTAACGTCCCTGTCCATGCTTACTGGTCCAAGTATCGGTGGTGAAATGCACCCGTTCACACACAGAGTTTCTCAAGGAAGCGGTGATGTTGTGTGCGACATGCTGGTGTAGCGCGGGCACACCTTTCTTAGAGAAGTAGTGGCGACTGGGCATCTGGTACTGGGGCACAGCGACAGACATAAGGTCTCTAAAATCCTGTGTGTCCACCAGGCGGAAAGGCAGCATTTCGGTAGCCAAGAGCTTACAGAGGGATAAAGTCAACCTCTTAGCTTTGTCATGGGTCGCAGGAAATGGCCTTTTATTTGTCCACATCTGAGGGACAGAGATCTGGCTGCTGTGTGTAGACGGTGTTGAGTAGGGTGTCCCTGGAAAAATGCAGCTTTGTGAGGAAAGTGCAGGCGTAGACATGATGTTGCCTTCATCCAACGTTGGTGCTATCGATGTCTGAGAGAGCTGTACACACGCACTTGTTTCCCCTTCCAAACCAACTGACGACCTACCAAGCAAACTGCCTGTTGCAGTTACAGTGGTGGAAGTTGTGCGTGGAAAACCAGGTGTGACAGCTGTCCCCACAGTCCTAGAAGATGAAGAGCGCGCGGATGCACTGGAAGGGGCAGGCGGTGGATGGTTCGCTCCGCTAGGCCGCATTGCAGCACGGTGAGCTTCCCACTGGGACATATGATATTTATTCATGTGACGATTCATGGAAAAAGTTGTCAAACTGCTGAGGTTTTGCCCTCTACTAACAGAATCACGACAAATTTTACAGATCACATAATTTGGGCGATCTTTTGCTATGTCAAAAAAGGACCAGGCTAGGCAAGGCTTAGAGGGCATGCGACCTGCTGAGCCCCCCCGACTAGTGCTCAGAGGCAGAGTGGTGGCTGAGGATGCAGTTGTAGACGTGCTACCAGTGCTCCGATTCTGTCCAGGAAGGCGCAAGGTAACTTCGTCATCGGTTGCATCCTCCTCCACCGTCTCTGTTGACCTCCTCGAGGGCCTGACTGTGGGTTGACAGTAGGTGGGATCTAGAACTTCCTCATCAATTGTTATGTTTGCACTCCCCTCACCCTCAGACCGAGCCTCTTCTTGCCCTGACCGAATATTTAAGTTGTCATCCCAATCTGGTATCTGCGTCTCATCGTCATCAGTATGTTCCTCATTGTCTATAACAACAGGTGTTACAGTTGGTGAATAAGAGTCAACATTATCCTCAGAAACTTGGTCCTCACGGCCTGAATCAGAGTCACAAAGGTTCTGGGCATCACTGCAGACCATTTCCTGGTCTGTACTCACTGTAGCTTGGGAGCAGACCTCTGATTCCCAGGCTATAGTGTGACTGAACAGCTCTGCAGACTCACCCATCTCAGTTCCACCATACTGTGCAGGGCGGATGGAGACTTCAGAGCTGGGAGAAAGCAAGTTTGATTGGGATGACAACTCAGAGGACTGGAGTTTTTTGGATGCGGTAGTTGAGGTGGCGGAGAGGGTACTTGTTGGACCACTTGAGATCCATTCAAGCATTTTCCTTTTTTGGCCATCATCTACCTTTGTTCAAGTTGTTCGTGTCCGTAAAAAAGGGAGCACATCGGATTGTCCACGGTAAGTAGTAGACATCTTACTTTTGCTGGAAGATGGTCTATCTTCAGCAGATGTTAATAGAGCTTTGCCACCTTCCCCACGGACAAACCCTTTTATTCCTTTTCCAACACGCCTCTTCCCCTTTCCACCAGCATCTGTCATTTTGCCAGTCATGTTGATTGCGACAAGATTGTGCACTTAAAATGTGGTAGTAAAAATTGAGAGGTGGTGTAGATTGCAGCGGTGGTCTATCTTTATTAACAGCAGAATAAACAACAATAATTATCCCTGACAATGCAACTACGGCCCTTAAACTGGCAGCATAAATTGCTAGTATAATAGCTTAGTAACAATGAGCTTGGATGTTCAATGCAGACGTGCTGCAAATATCTTTGCACTAGTGGGACAATACAGAAGTCCAACAGCCACTTTTAGGATGCCACTAAGTTTCCTCAGTGTTTGCTAGTATAATGGCTTAGTAACAATGAGTTTGAGTGTGCAATGCAGGCAGACGTGCTGCAAATATCTTTGCACTAGAGGAACAATACAGAAGTCCAACAGCCACATTTAGGATGCCACTAAGTTTACTCAGTGTTTGCTAGTATAATGGCTTAGTAACAATGAGCTTGAGTGTGCAAAGGGCAGGAGGGTACAGTGGCAGGGTTGTGGGTCTCTGGGTAGAGGAAACGAAGCGTGCTTTTCTATCCCTCCTAATGGGGAAATGCAGCGAGGAAATCCCTGACCTTAGCTACACAGACGCTGTCATCTTGTGTAGCTGTTAAACTCTGTTTTCAGGACCTGTCACCTATGGCTCTGACCCTGCTGGTATTAGCCCTTAAAAGGACTGATAGAAAGTGCTATCCCTATGCTGTACAGCGCTGTGTATGGAGCGCACACAGCAGTATCGGAGATAGGCACTGCGCCAGCGGTGACTGACACCAAGGACGCAGAAGGCAGATAATGGCGTGCTGGAGGAAAATGTCCGTTTTTATAATGCAGGGACATGTGACATGGACATCCTAACACACATGCCGTTGCTTCTCTGGCTAAAAGTCCACTTAGCTGTGTGTGTGTCTGGGATTGGCTGACATGCTGGCCCGCCCCACTACACGCGCGCGCTTAGGGAATGAAGACAAGGAAAAAAAAAATTATTATCCATACAGCAGTGATCTGAATGCGCTGTTCCCGCACACTATACGCTGAAATTTCATAATAGTGTGAGTAACAGAGTGACTTACACTATTACAGAGGAAAGCCAGCTAGTAATTAGCTGGTCTTTTTGCTGCTAGAACCGTTCTCAAACATATCTAGAACTATCGAGCTTTAGCAAAAAGCTCGAGTTCTAGTTCGATCTAGAACAGCCCCCAAAATCACTCGAGCCGCGAACTGGAGAACCACGAACCTAGAACCGCGCTCAACTCTACTTAGGAGGTTTAAAGAGAGTAGTCAGAGTGTAGATGTAAGTGATTTGGAAGGAGCAGTCAGGGTGTAGATATAGCAGGTGTAAAGAGATGAGTTGGGGTTGTATACAGTATATAGGAGGTGTAGAAGGAGCCGTCAAGGTGTAGCTATATTAGGTGTGAAGGGAAAAGTCAGGTATGTAGATATAAGAGGGGTAGAGGGAGCAGTCAGGGGGTAGATATAGGAGGTGGAAGTGGACCAGTTGGGGATGTAGATATATGAGTTATAAAGGGATCAGTCAAAGGTGTAGGTATAGGCAGTGTAAGTGGACTAGTCGGGAATGAAGATATAGGAGGTGTAAAAGGAGCATGATGGACATATTAATCTTATAATTATCCCCAAGGAAGTATCAGGGCACTGATAATAGAATGTACAATAAGTATATAAACAAGGCAGTGTCCGCAGATTAATAAAATAATCACAAAACACACAATACCTGGCTTTAGAGCCTCACCTTAAAGGTAATGTGGCAATAAGTCAATAGAGGGTAGGTTTCCAACCTCTGTTTTTGTCAGCCTTATATGTTTTGCATCAATAGAAGCCAAGATATATATATATATAGATATATTATATATATAAAAAAATATATGTCACCCTCCTGGTATATATCCCCACCCTGGGTCCCTCCTGCTATATATATCCTCCTCCCGGTATATATGTCCTCTTCCTGGTATATATGTTCCCATTCTGGTATATATGGCTCCATCCTGGGCCCTTCCTGGTATGTATGCCCCCTCTTGGTATATATGTCCCCATCTTGGTTTATTTTTCCTCTTCCTAGCATACATGTTCTCCTCTTGGTATATATGTCCCCTTACTGGGACCTTCCTGGTATACATGTCCCCATCCTTGTTTATTTTCCCCTTTCATGGTTGATATGTCCCCCTCTGGGTATATATGTCCCCATCCTAGGCCCCACTTGGTATATATGTCCCCCATCCTAGTTTATTTGTCCCTATTCTGGTACATATGTCCCAACCCGGGCCCCTCTTAAAAGATTTTATATATATATATATATATATATATATATATACAGCTCAAAAAAATAGAGGGAATAACGAAATACAAAATCCTTGTTTAAGTGTTCCCTTACACTTCCCTTAAGTGTATATACAGTGCCTACAAGTAGTATTCAACCCCCTGCAGATTTAGCGGGTTTACACATTCGGAATTAACTTGGCATTGTAACATTTGGACTGTAGATCAGCCTGGAAGTGTGAAATGCACTGCAGCAAAAAAGAATGTTATTTCTTTTTTTATTTTTTTTTTTTTATAAATTGTGAAAAGTTTATTCAGAGGGTCATTTATTATTCAACCCACAAGAATTCTGTTTGGTTCCCCTAAAGTATTAAGAAGTATTTCAGGCACAAAGAACAATGAGCTTCACATGTTTGGATTGATTATCTCTTTTTCCAGCCTTTTCTGACTAAATAAGACCCTCCCCAAACTTGTGAACAGCACTCATACTTGGTCAACATGGGAAAGACAAAGGAGCATTCCAAGGCCATCAGAGACAAGATCGTGGAGGGTCACAAGGCTGGCAAGGGGTACAAAACCCTTTCCAAGGAGTTGGGCCTACCTGTCTCCACTGTTGGGAGCATCATCCGGAAGTGGAAGGCTTATGGAACTACTGTTAGCCTTCCACGGCCTGGACAGCCTTTGTGTAATACTACTGTATGTTCTGAGGATTTCGATTGCGTTAGGGCAATGACAACAGAGACGAGTTCTTGGTACAAGATGTTATATAATATGTCACCACGGTAGATACACAACGGGAATAAACACAGTACAACAACACACAAAACGGAGCGAAGGGGATTCCCGGGGCCACGCACCGGACTCCCCCAGGGAGACCACCAGAGCGAACCCCTGTACAGGGACTGTCCGGCAATCAACCCCGGAAGGCCTAAATGTGCGGCAGCCGGTACACAAGGGGCAAGTGGTATAGTCCAGGAGTGTCCGTACGGGATGATTGTCCAGAGTGGTTACGAACCGGGCAGAGTGCTGATCAAAGACGGCAGACGGAGTCCGGGCACAGCTTGAAGAAAACCGGGTATGGTCCAGAGTCGGTCGGTAGAGTTTCAGGAGAATCCAAGGCAATCAGGAAGTAGAAACAGCAAAGCAGGAGCACACAGCAAGCAGTATACTCAGGCACTGGACTGGGCTGAGAGGCGGCCTTTTAAGCAGCTGGACAGGAAGTAGGGCAACAGAACCTTAAACTCCATGTTAACTGAGGGCAAGCTCATTCAAAAGAGAACTGGAAAACCTGGAAACCTGACATTACTCCCCCCCCCAGAGACGGCCTCAGGACGGATCAGGGCCCGGCTTGTCCGGGAACCGTCGATGAAACTGAGCGATCTTCCGGGGTGCCCGAATGTTACCCACCGGTTCCCAGGAATCGTCCTCGGGGGCGTACCCCTGCCAACGTACCAGATATTGAAGCCGACGACGATGGAGCCGGGAGTCAATAATGTCCTCAACCACGAACTGCTCCTCGCCGTCGACCATCACAGGCGGAGGAGGAGGCACAACACGACCACGAAACGTATTAGGGGAGACAGGTTTGAGGAGAGACACATGAAAGACCGGGTGTACCTTTAGATGGTGCGGCAACCGTAGCCGACAGGCCACAGGGCTCACGATCCCGGTGATCTTAAACGGACCGATGAATTTTTGTCCCAGCTTCTGCGAAGGAACACCCAATCTCAGGTTTTTGGTGGATAACCATACAGAGTCCCCTACCTTGTACATGGGTGCCGGTTTCCGGTGAGTGTCTGCCGACCTCTTGTAATGCTCCTGGGCCGTAGCCACAGTGTCCTTTAGAACCTCCAGATTCTGTCGAAGCTCTGTCAATCTGTCCTCCACCGCCGGCACCGAAACCGCAACCGGTGACCTAGGCAAAACATTCGGATGATAACCCAAGTTAGCAAAAAAGGGCGTTACCTTAGTGGAGCTGCTCTGAGTGTTGTTATAGGAGAACTCCGCCAACGGAAGCATCTTCAACCAATCGTCTTGGAGATGGCTGACATAACATCGAAGGTATTGTTCCAGGGTTTGATTCGTCCGTTCGGTTTGCCCATTTGTCTGAGGATGGTATGCAGAAGACAAACAGACATCAATCTGGAGTGCCGTACAAAAGCCCTTCCAGAACCTAGACGTGAACTGCACGCCCCGGTCAGAGATGATCTCGTCTGGTACCCCATGCAATCGGAATACGTTCTGGATAACCAAATCCACTGTCTCTGCGGCTGAGGGAAGACCGGTACACGGAATGAAGTGAGCAGCTTTAGTCAATCGATCCACCACCACTAAGATGGTATTGTGCCCGCCTGAGACTGGCAACTCCACAATAAAATCCATGGAGATAGACCCCCAAGGGCGAGAAGGCACGGGTAACGGTTGGAGGAGTCCCGTAGGAGCCACACGAGGGACCTTGCACCGGGCACAAACCACGCATGAGTGGACATAGTCCTTTACATCCTTTAGACAGGTAGGCCACCAGAAAAAACGGCTCAGAAATTCCTGCGTCTTCTGTACCCCCCTATGACCAGCCAACACGGAGTCATGGACCAACTTGAGAACCCGAAGTCTTACGGCCTCCGGGACATAAATGCGTCGCTCTCTCAACCACACACCATTCCGAAGAACAAGAGTTACATCATTCGGGGGGGCAGCAAGAAATACGTCACCATCATAGGCCAGCTTGATGTCCTTCCACAAGTCCTGGTCCTGGATTACTCCAACGAAATTGGCATCCGATAACACGGTCTGAGACGGGGTTCCAGGCACGGAGTCCACGGCGTGGATTCGGGACAAGGCATCAGCTTTCCCATTACGTGAACCTGGACGGTATGTAACGACAAAATTGAATTGGTTAAGAAATAGGCTCCAACGGGCTTGCCGTGGAGACAGGCACCTGGCAGACTTAAGAAATTCCAGATTACGATGATCTGTGAGTACTATCACTTGCTGCGCGGCTCCCTGTAAGTGGTGTCTCCATTCCTTGAAAGCGGAAATAATCGCTAACAATTCCTTGTCCGCAATGTCATAGTTCCTTTCTGCAGGGGACAACCGGCGGGAAAAGAAAGCACACGGATGTAAGAGACTCTTGTCCCCAGTCCTTTGAGAAAGGATGGCCCCTAATGCGTAGTCGGAAGCGTCGACTTCCACGATAAAGGGAAGTGCGGGATTCGGATGTACCAATATAGGCGCTGAGGTAAAACAAACCTTGAGACGATGGAAGGCTTCCTGGGCCTGGGCGGACCACACAAACTTCTGTCCTTTCTTGGTTAACAGAGTGATGGGACGAACGATTTCTGAAAAATTACGGATAAAACGTCGATAAAAGTTGGCAAAACCGACAAAGCGTTGTACCTCTTTGACGTTACCCGGTTCCGGCCAGTCCAGAATTGCTTGTATCTTGCCAGACTCCATGTTCAGTCCCTGAGGAGAGATGACATAACCTAAGAATTGTATTTGTGAGCAGTGGAACTCGCATTTCTCCAGTTTGATGTACAGGTGATTTTCCCTCAGCCGGGTAAGTACGGTCTTGACGTGCTCCTGGTGTTCCTGTAAGGAATCAGAAAAGATTAGGATATCGTCCAGATAAATCACCATGAATTGGTCCATGATATCCCTAAAAATATCGTTAACTAGATGTTGGAAAGCCGCGGGAGCGTTACAAAGTCCAAAAGGCATCACTAGGTACTCAAAATGTCCATACCGACATCGGAACGCGGTCTTCCACTCGTCTCCGGGACGTATGCGAAGTAGATTATATGCCCCACGGAGATCCAATTTGGTGAATATTTTTGCCTGTTGGACCCTCTCCAATAGCTCAGGAATCAACGGTAACGGATACCGGTTCCGGATGGTTATTTTATTCAGTTCCCGGTAGTCAATACAGGGTCTCAGAGTCCCCTCTTTCTTTTTCACGAAAAAGATGGGTGCCCCTGCTGGTGAGGTAGACGGGCGAATAAATCCCTTGGCTAGGCTCTCATCAATGTATTCTTTTAGTGCTTCTAGCTCAGGTGCCGCCAACGGGTAGACATGGCCAAACGGAATCTCCGCCCCTGGAAGTAAGTCTATGGGGCAATCATACGGTCTATGCGGGGGAAGCCGATCGGCTTTTCTTTTGTCGCATATGTCAGCAAAGTCATCATAAACCGGGGGTAGAACAGGTACCTGTACAGTGCCCTCCGCATTCGGTGTTACTGGAACCGGAACAGTTGGACTAATGGTCGGACCACTCTGCGGTGGGAAGGTTATTTCCTTAGTTTCCCAATCGATGACCGGATTTGTAGACCGTAGCCACGGAATACCTAAAATAATCGGAAAATGAGGAGAAGAAATTATCATGAAAACAAGGGTCTCCTGCTGACCTGGCTTCATCACGCATTCTAGCGGTACTGTTTCCCGATCCACTGGTCCAGAGCTTAACGGAGATCCGTCTACCGTCTCCATGGTAACCGGTGAGGATCTTTGCTGAGTCCGGATACCGTGTTTCCTGGCAAAAGAGGAGTCCATGAAATTTCCCCCTGCCCCAGAATCTATCATTGCAGAGGTAGGTATTAGATGCCCCTCCCACCGGATCTGAATGGGGAGCGAGCAATGGGTATATTTCCCTTCTGAGTCCTTCGGTGAGGTTGACATTACAGTCAAGGGAAATACCGCATCCAAGTGCCCACTTGCCTCAGAGATATCGGACTCTGCGTCCGTGTTGTCACACTCTGCCATGGCTGCCAATACCTTATTTGGGCGATTCGGACGTTTCGGGCAGTCGATCAAGAAATGATCCGATTGACCGCAATAGAAACACAAACGCTCACGGAGCCGGTGTTCGCGACGTTCGTTGGTCTCTCGCTTTTGCAGAGAGTCCACTTGCATAGGAACGTCCTCGGCCTCCCGTGGTGTCCTGAGAGCGGGTTCTCTAGAAGGAAACGCAAAGTTGTTTACACGGTTTACAGCTGCCCATTTTTCCTGTCTACGCTCCGTCAAGCGGGTATCAATACGCACACAGTGCTGGAGAAACAGTTCAAACTCCCCTGGAGATTCGGAACGAGCTAACTCGTCCTTGATGGTACCGGACAACCCCTTTCTGAAAACAGACAATAATGCATTGTTTCCCCAGTCGGTGTCTACCACTAACCTCTTGAACTCAGTGGCGTATTCAACGACAGAACGCTTTCCCTGACGTAAGGAAAGGAGAGCCGATTCAGCGGTAGCACGGCGATTCGGATCATCAAACATTTGCGCCATTGCGTTCAGAAAGTCATCCAGGTGATTTAAACGGATGTCCCGATTCTCTATCATAGGATTAGCCCAAGCCAGTGCTCGTGAGGTTAATAACATGATTATACATAACACTTTGGACCGGTCAGAACGGTAATAATCAGCATGTACATCAAAAAACAGTATACATTGGTTCACAAATCCACGAAATTGACTACGATCACCATTGAAACGGAATGGGGGTAACCTAGGCATACCGGCAGCTGGTACGGACGTAGTGGGGACGGCTTCCTGAGCCTCCACTCTGACTCGCAAATCCTGTATAGCCGGACCCAGTACCTGGTGATCATGGCCCAGCTGTGCCTCCACATCTCTGAGTTTAGTTTGCACCGCCTCCATCTCCTGCTGCAAGGAGTTGATCATGGAAAAGAGCTGATCTACTCGTGTCTCAGTCATTGCCCCAGCGAAATCCTCTTATGGCCTGAGTATAATGTAATACTACTGTATGTTCTGAGGATTTCGATTGCGTTAGGGCAATGACAACAGAGACGAGTTCTTGGTACAAGATGTTATATAATATGTCACCACGGTAGATACACAACGGGAATAAACACAGTACAACAACACACAAAACGGAGCGAAGGGGATTCCCGGGGCCACGCACCGGACTCCCCCAGGGAGACCACCAGAGCGAACCCCTGTACAGGGACTGTCCGGCAATCAACCCCGGAAGGCCTAAATGTGCGGCAGCCGGTACACAAGGGGCAAGTGGTATAGTCCAGGAGTGTCCGTACGGGATGATTGTCCAGAGTGGTTACGAACCGGGCAGAGTGCTGATCAAAGACGGCAGACGGAGTCCGGGCACAGCTTGAAGAAAACCGGGTATGGTCCAGAGTCGGTCGGTAGAGTTTCAGGAGAATCCAAGGCAATCAGGAAGTAGAAACAGCAAAGCAGGAGCACACAGCAAGCAGTATACTCAGGCACTGGACTGGGCTGAGAGGCGGCCTTTTAAGCAGCTGGACAGGAAGTAGGGCAACAGAACCTTAAACTCCATGTTAACTGAGGGCAAGCTCATTCAAAAGAGAACTGGAAAACCTGGAAACCTGACACTTTGAAAGTTTCCACCCGTGCCGAGGCCAGGCTTGTCCGAAGAGTCAAGGCTAACCCAAGGACAACAAGGAAGGAGCTCCGGGAAGATCTCATGGCAGTGGGGACATTGGTTTCAGTCAATACCATAAGTAACATACTCCACCGCAATGGTCTCCGTTCCAGACGAGCCCGTAAGGTACCTTTACTTTCAAAGCGTCATGTCAAGGCTCGTATACAGTTTGCTCATGATCACTTGGAGGACTCTGAGACAGACTGGTTCAAGCTTCTCTGGTCTGATGAGACCAAGATCGAGATCTTTGGTGCCAACCACACACGTGACGTTTGGAGACTGGATGGCACTGCATACGACCCCAAGAATACCATCCCTACAGTCAAACATGGTGGTGGCAGCATCATGCTGTGGGGCTGTTTCTCAGCCAAGGGGCCTGGCCATCTGGTCTGCATCCATGGGAAGATGGATAGCACGGCCTACCTAGAGATTTTGGCCAAGAACCTCCGCTCCTCCATCAAGGATCTTAAGATGGGTCGTCATTTCATCTTCCAACAAGACAACGACCCAAAGCACACAGCCAAGAAAACCAAGGCCTGGTTCAAGAGGGAAAAAATCAAGGTGTTGCAGTGGCCTAGTCAGTCTCCTGACCTTAACCCAATTGAAAACTTGTGGAAGGAGCTCAAGATTAAAGTCCACATGAGACACCCAAAGAACCTAGATAACTTGGAGAAGATCTGCATGGAGGAGTGGGCCAAGATAATTCCAGAGACCTGTGCCGGCCTGATCAGGTCTTATAGAAGACGATTATTAGCTGTAATTGCAAACAAGGGTTATTCCACAAAATATTAAACCTAGGGGTTGAATAATAATTGACCCACACTTTTATGTTGAAAATTTATTAAAATTTAACTGAGCAACATAACTTGTTGGTTTGTAAGATTTATGCATCTGTTAATAAATCCTGCTCTTGTTTGAAGTTTGCAGGCTCTAACTTATTTGCATCTTATCAAACCGGCTAAATCTGCAGGGGGTTGAATACTACTTGTAGGCACTGTATGTATATGTAATATATATGTAATATATATATATATATATATATATATATATATATATATATATATATATATATATCCCTCGTGGGCACATTCTGGTATATGTGTCACCATCCTGGTTTCTGTCCCCTTCCTGGTATATATGTCCTCCTCCTGGTGTATATGTATATATATCCCATTCCTGGGCCCCTCTAGGTATCCCCGCCACACACACACTGCTGCAAAAAGAAAACAAGAAAAACATTTTACTTCCCCTACCCTGCTCCCGTGTCACGGGGCATTCTCACTGAGCCCTCCAATGCGTATCCAGCTGAAGCAAGGCAGGGACTAGGGTCTGGAGTTTTACATCTGCTGACTCCTCCAGCATGACTATCTCCTTCATATGGCAAAGAATCATCCCAACTATGGAAAATCTTTGCTTGTAAACCAATAAACACATGAGTGTAAAAAAAAAATCCCAAATTTCATCCAGAGAAATATTTATCATCCATGTTGTTGTAAGGGAAATACTCTGCTTCTATGCCCTTGGAACTCCAACTTAATAAGATTTTTTTTTCAAGTGCTTGGAGAAATCAATACCGTACACACCATCTATGGTGTACTGAAAGTTTCTGCTTTATTACATCATGTGACCAGCTTATATAGTACCTCAAACAAAGAAATTACCATGCACCAATAAGACCCGCAGGAGTGTGTGTAGAAATGTGAAGCTTCCCCGCTCATGAATGTTATCTGAACTCTATAACATCATTCAGTTATAAGCCACGATGGTTTCTATATAATACAAAATGGCTTGTATTCTCTCACATTGCCATCTGCAGGGGATCCATTTTTATACACCAGCAGCTCTTTACCATAAATTCACAATGCCGAATACAGAGTCATATGTTACAGAATTGCAATATGTCTATTAAATCTGATGCTAATACAAAGATCCTTGGGATTCAATTTTTTCTTTGCCCACCTGTAGACTTGAATAGGGGGGGCCTCACCTGACATATGGAAGAAACTAGTGCACACTGCAATGTTTTGTTAATGACAGATTCGGTCAAAAACGGTCATCTGAACAGTGAAATTAAATAACATTGGTCCTAGTGCTGTCCGTGTGATGTCAGTTTTTACACAGACCGAAAATATTGTGGTGTGAATTTGGCCTTTGGCTGTGTTCACACACACACTAGTCATACTGTAGCTTTTAACCGCAGCAGCTCTATGCTGCTTTGGTCTTTCCACTATTCCACTGTACAGTCACATTGGCTCTGATTCATTAAGATAATTTTGCCAGAAATCAGGTGTAAATTACTTTGAAAAGTCACAAAACTTTTGCGCAACTTGGAGTTTCTCTAAAATTTTGCGACTTTTGACATTTTCTCGACATTTTCTTACAGCTCTCAAAGTGGGAACAGCTGGAGTGAGAGGGCAGATGACATTCTCCCTCTCTGCACTGCTGGAGTAAAGGGGTAGATGACATTCTCACTCTCCTCACTGCTGGAGTAAAGGGGTAGATGACATTCTCACTCTCCTCACTGCTGGAGTAAAGGGGTAGATGACATTTGACTCGCCCACCCCAGGGCTATGGGACACCCGGTGCCGGGACGGACTAGTCCGGTGGTAGTCAGTGGTGGCTGGGCCCGGCTCCGTGGCCCTGGTGGGTGTCAGTAGAATATGTGGCTGATGACTTTAAGTTTGTGTTCGTGACGCCACCTGTGGTATGCGGCTATTAAGCCGCCGCTGCTGTGTAAGGCCTCCGGGGTGATGAAGTGGCAGCAATGGTGGTACTGCTCCCCACAGGTGAAGCGGTGCCCCGGGACACAGTTGGTGCTTGTGGAAGTCTATGGTGTTGTGTGACTAACACGGTGCAGGGCCGACAAGCAATGAAAGAAACAGGCACAAACAGTAGTCTCTTTACCTTCTCCTCTTTTACTTGGCAGAAGTTTAGTCCAGGGAGACCGTCACAGATGGTAAAGATGGTCCGGCCGGCCTGGAAGTGCCTGGGGTGATCTTTGGCCAGTTGAGTATGAGGCCTACTCCTTAATCTTTCTTTGCTGTTTTAGGACACTGCACTTTGGATTAGCAATTGCCCTCTTGCTGCTGGGACTGGTGGTTCGTCCCTTTTTCTGTGTGGTAGACTGCGCAGGCCCTCTCTGGTGTTTCTCTGCTGGAGTCCACACCGGGCCCTTGGGATGCAGCAGTACCTTCAGATTGCTTCTGGGCCAGGGGGCTTGCAGCTCTCCTGCCCTCCGGATTCAGCTACCAGGGATGGATTTTATGCCCTGGCAACCACAGACTCCGATGTCCGAGTCTCTTCTGTGCCTCTCTGCACCCCTTGCTTCACTGGGCCAAGCTATCCCAGCTCTAGGCCCCAGTTCTACAAGGCAGCACTACTCTCCGTCTGTCCTCTTTCACTCCTGTCTACAGACTAACCACTACTTCCTCCCTCCAGCCAGACTTAAGGAATCCTCCCTGAAATCCCAGGTTCAGAGCTCCCTCTGCTGGCCGGAGGGAGAACTGCGTTGGGTGTTAAACTTACTGGCCAATAGATCTCCCAATTACCTCCAGGCTCAGCATTAACCCTTTGGGAGGGCAATGCTGTTGTGGCGACCAGGTCCTGGGGCGCCACACATTCTTCCTCTCAGAGAAAAGGTGAGGGTGCAGAAGACATTCTCCTTCTCAGCAAAAGGGTGAGGAAGCAGATGACACTCTCACTCTCCTCACTGGTGGAATAAAGGGGCAGATGACATTCTCCCTCACATCGAAAGGGTGAGGGGGCACATGACATTCTCACTCTCCTCAGTGCTGGTGTAAGGGGGCAGATGACATTATCCCTCTCAATGAAATTGTGAGGAGGCAGATGACATTTTCACTCTCCCCAGCAGAAGGGTGAGGTGGCAGATGACATTTTCACTCTCCCCAGCAGAAGGGTGAGGTGGCAGATGACATTTTCACTCTCCCCAGCAGAAGGGTGAGGTGGCAGATGACATTTTCACTCTCCCCAGCAGAAGGGTGAGGTGGCAGATGACATTTTCACTCTCCCCAGCAGAAGGGTGAGGTGGCAGATGACATTTTCACTCTCCCCAGCAGAAGGGTGAGGTGGCAGATGACATTTTCAATCTCACTGGTGGAGTAAGGAGGCAGATGACATTCTCACTCCTCTCAGCGGAAGTGTGAGGGGACAAATGACATTCTCACTCTCTTCACTGGTTGAGTGAGGGGGCAGATAACAGTATCACTATCTTTACTAGCAATCCTACCTTCATTAAATATTTAAAACATCAATTTTTATTAGATAAGTTTAAAAATACAAAATAATCCCACACCGTGAGTAAATACACACAACAAACAAAAACAAAAATTCGGACACAAGTTTTCTTTTGGACTCATTGCGGACTGTATTTATGTGGAAAAGCTGCCGTGAGAATGTTTAAGATAAGTGACCATCTTGAATAATTATTTAAATATCTAAACTGCCTATATCTGAACTAGTGAGGGAGTTTAGGGGCAGCTTCCAAGGGCTAGCCGCCGTGGAATGGGGGCACCTATTTAACTTTAGGGTGCGTGTAACGTAAGTTATATCTCCATTGACAGGTAGCGGACAGACTGATGTAGGGTGTATTTAGACTTTTTTTGCCCTAATCTAGATAGACAGTACTGAGAATTCCACAATAACTCCCCATATAAGGAGGTCCCCAATTGTGGCCTCATTGTGTCCGAATTTTTGTTTTTGTTGGTTGTGTGTATTTACTCACGGTGTGGGATTATTTTGTATTTTTAAACTTATCTAATAAAAATTGACAAGGTAGCTAATCCGAAGAAGTAAACTTGAGGCTACCGAACAGGAGAAAGACTTGGGTATTCTGGTTAGACGTAAGCTGATTTGCAGTACTCGATATCAAGAAACAGCTGCACCTCTTCCAACAAGCCTACAACCTACAATAGCCCTCAGTCCAGTAGACCACTGCGCAACCAGCTCTGTCCTCACCTATTGTACCATCACCCATCCCCTGTAGACTGTGAGCCCTCGCGGGCAGGGTCCTCTCTCCTCCTATACCAGTCTGTCTTGTACTGTTAATGATTGTTGTACGTATACCCTCTCTCACTTGTAAAGCGCCATGGAATAAATGGCGCTATAATAAATAATAATAATAATAATAATAATAATAATAATAAATAATAATAATAATAAAAAGCAAACAAGATTTTAGGGTGTATAAAAAGAGACATTAGATCCTGTGATCCCAACGTATTGTTACTCCTCTCAAGGATGGAGTGATCGGATTTTCATTTTCTCTCCAACATATAAGAATCTTCATGCGAAGACCCCACATAATGGCAGCAAGAACACTGTAAGTGGGGACATGTGAACGGGTAGTCTTATTTTGTATGACTTTTGTACTGCGTCCATTCACACACCGTAAAAAGTCATTTTGACCCTGATCTCAGGACACGATGACACATAATGAAACCAGAAAAAACATAGTTATGAAGCCACCAAGTGATGTTTTAAAAGATGAGAAGAACAGATGAGGTTTCCTGAGCTGAGCGCCACAATCCCCACTCATCTATATGGCAGACAAAAAGTATGTGGACATATGAAACAATGTCACTGTAGTATCTGGAAATTCCTGGCAGCAAATCCTGACAATTTGCCCAAGTACATTCAGCGGCGTGAACGTTCCTCAGATGAACATTACTAACCTCAGTGATAGTAGCCAAGGCTGTAAGGCGGGCTTTACATGTTGCGACATCGCTTCCAAAATATCGTCGGGGTCACGTCGTTAGTGACGCGCATCCAGCGCCGGTAGCGACATTGCAACATGTAAATCGTAGGTGCGACGATAAACGATCGCAAAAGCGTAGAAAAATCGGTGATCTGTGTAGCGTCGTTCAATTCCATAATGTCGGGTTGACCGCAGGTACAATGTTGTTTGTCGTTCCTGCAGCTCCACACATTGCTGTGTGTAAACCCGCAGGAGCAACAAACATCTCCTTACCTGCGTCCCGACGGCAATACGGAAGGGAGAAGGTGGGCGGGATGTTATGTCCCACTCATCTCCGCCCCTCCGCTTCTATTGGCCAACCGATTAGTGACTTGAAGGATGGATAGTTCGGCAGTCACAGCGACGTCGCCAAGCAGGTATGTGCGTGTGACGCTGCTGTAGCGATAATGTTCGCTACGGCAGCAATCACCACATATCGCATGTGCGACGGGGGCGGGTGCTATCGCGCTCGGCATCTCTAGTCGATGCTAGCGATGTCGCAACGTGTAAAGCCCGCCTAAGTGTCATGATTTCTGTACGTGGGTTAGACTCCAGACTGGAGAAGTCCAGAGATTGTAAAAATTATTTCCATCAACTACAGATCTGTAACGTCCTGTGGTCTTCATGAATAGACCACTTTTCTTTCTTGGTGATATAATGTCCGTGTTGAGGAGTATAGATAAGGGGTTTCCTGGTGTGAAACCGAGAGGTTACTCCCAGGATACAGCGGGTCACGAACAATGAACGAGACAAGGCTAGATTTAAACGCAAAGTTTTTATAACCTGATAAAGGCAACGGGGATGTAAAGCAAAAATAAACACAAAGAAATGTACAGGCACCCGGTTACTGAACCAAGATCAGCGTGCTGGGCTAAGGACTGACTTCAATAGGACAAAAACCAACAGGAACAGTTTACCTAACCAGGAACGTCTAGAAACACTACAAGACGTAAATCACTGAGTGTATGAAGGAGCTGTCCCTGGGCCAGCACACCAATTAACAATCTTAGCAGAAACTCTAATTCCCACCCTTCCCCCACACATATATGTAACACAGGAAGTAACCCGGGGTTAACCACTTGCTAGCAGAGATACACAAATAATACTGCAGCAACGGCTGCTGCGTAGTATATATTAGACCTGGTCTGGCGCCAAGACCCCCGTTGAGTCAGTGTGCACACTTGTCCACAAAAACAAAAAGATATAGGCCAGGCCTGAGCTCAGGACTCACTGTTATGCATATTTATCTCCAGGGGGTCTCTGGGCAAAGGGACATCCGTTCTGTGTCCAAGTCTGCAACAGTTCTGTATGGCACCGACAATCACCTGGGACAGTTCTCCTCAGAGCTGAAGTCACAGTCTGATAGCAAGGCCTCAAATGAAGATCTCCTCCGGGTTCGCTTCTGCAGCCATTGTCTCTCTCTGGCAGCTGTTTATATCCACTCACAAATAGCTGAGTGGACTCTGCTCGTACAGCAGTCAGCGGCCCCTCTCTCTCTCATTCCAGGTCTGCTAGCACCGACCAGGACACAGGCAGCCACCTCTGTCTCTAGTCTGTATTCCCTGAGTCTCTCTTCTCCTTGCACTTCCAGGCCGCACAGACCTCCCTCTGGTGGCTGGGTGGGGAGATTGCTCCTGGCTCATCAGGATCATCAGCCTTCTCACATAACAGGGCAGCTGACTCACCAGTCCTCTCACACTGGGGTTCTACAGACACTGTGACTTATGAATAAAGATGAGCGGACTCGTGGAAGTTCGGTTTGGCTGCTTCAGCCGGACTTAGATAAAGTTTGGTTTGGAGCCCGGACTTCACCTAAACCCCAATGGAAGTCACTAATTAGGCATTTTAGGTCTTTGCCCACATGCAGCTAGCCATAAACACATCACTTCTAGGGAAGGTTGAGTGGAGTTTTTCCATTTTTGGGGGGTGCCCACTACATCCGATAACTCTGTTGTTACCCCCAGTTTGAGCTGTTCAAACACTGCAAGCAGCAAGCACTGGGCAGAGCATCAAGCGTACCCGAGCAGAGAGTTGCTGGCTCGATTGGTCAGCATACATAAAGCACCCAAACTTTGATCCCAAACTCTGTTTTTTGGAATAGTCTGTGTTTGGTACGAACACCAAACTGTGACGTCTGCCCGGGACCACAGACTCAGGATAGCTGTCACAGACAGACTAGAGGCTAGCCGCCCACTCAGCAGTATCCTGAGAACCAGAAAAACCCTTTAACCCCTGTAAAGGGATCTGGAACTACAGGGGGCTTTACACGCTACGATATCGTTAATGTTTTATCGTCGGGGTCACGTCATTAGTGACGCACATCCGGCGGCATTAACGTTATCGCAGCTTGTGACACTTATGAGTGATTTTGAATCGTTGCAAAAACGTTCAAAATCGCTCATCGGTGACATGCCCCCCTATTCTCAAAAATCGCTGCTGCTGCAGCTAGTGATGTAATTCCTCGTTGCTGCGGCAGCACACATCGCTATGTGTGACGCCGCAGGAACGAGGAACCTCTCCTTACCTGCCAATGGCCGCAATGCGGGAAGGAAGGAGGTGGGCGGGATGTTATGTCCCGCTCATCTCCACCCCTCCGCTTCTATTGGGCGGCCGCTCAGTGACGTCGCTGTGACGCCGCACGGACCGCCCCCTTAGAAAGGAGGCGGTTTGCCGGTCACAGCGACGTCGCTAGGCAGGTAAGTAGTGTGACGGGTCTGGGCGATGTTGTGCGGCACGGGCAGCGATTTGCCCGTGTCGCACAACCGATGGGGGCGGGAACGTACGCTAGCGATATCGGTACCGATATCGCAGCGTGTAAAGTGGCCTTACAGCATCTTGGAGGTCGCTGGCTATGAAAGGCTGTAATCCAGAAAACAGTAGTTGTCAGGCAGGGTCAACACCAGGAGGAACAAAAAGGGACAAAATCGTCAGACAAGAGGGTGGTCCGTAATGCAGGCTAAGGTCAAACCAGAGATGGCAGCGAAGTATAAAAACGGCAGCCTGGAGAGTCGTCAGAGAACAAGTAGAGGTCAAAACACGGGATAAATAGTACAAAGTAGGGTGTGAACCAGGGCCGCCGCAGCAGTAGTACTACAAGACTAATTCTGGTGGCAACCTGCAGACTGGAGGAGTAAGAAGGGTGTTGTGCCTTCCCAGTGGCCATGGCTGAAAGGTGGTAACTTCCACTGGAAAGCACACGCCCCCACAGTCAGCCAGTGATACTGCAGGTCCCAATGAAACCCAGCTTAGTGGATGGTTGGAGCCTGCACCCACCAGAGCCACTGGTTCTGACTCCTCCCCTATCTCCAGCACTGCCCCAGGCGGGAATACGGCAGCAACTAGCGATCGAAGCAGAAGTTGCAGGAGAGGACTCTGGTTGCGATGTGACACGAGCCTTGGGTTCGCTCATGAAGTGAAAGAGCCACACCCGTTAGGAACACAGGGCCCAAAGGCTGCACCCATTAGACATACAGGGCCTGGAGACGGCGTCCAAAAGAGCTACATGGAGTGTTGTGTGGTTCCTCTGTAACGCCTTGGTCGGGCCAGGTAGTCACAAATAGGCCCCTGCACAACACCTTTCCCTCATAGGTGACATCAGCCAACCTTAAAACCCTAGTCATCCCCCTCAGGGCTAGATGGACACACCAGGTGGTGGAACCAGGCGGTTGCAAGATGCCCACCAAGGAGTCTGGACAGCCTGGGATGGGAAAACAGTTCAGTTGAGATTGAGTTGAGAGTTCAAGTTGGAGAGGAGTGTGGGCTGGAGCTGTGTGCAGCTCCAGCAGAGGCGAATACCCCAAATTGAACGGCGCCAGGGTAGGAGCCCTTGTGCCACTGGCTAGGAGGCAGACGGCGGTCTCTGTCTGCAGGAGCTGGGAAGACGGCTCGGTGGAACCGAGGTGGACCGGGACAGGGTAGTGGCCCGCCGGTACCAACCCGGGGACCCGACTCGGAAACCGGAGCACACAGGGGGGTACTCAGACCCTGAAGCCGGGACCAGAAGCAACTGGAACCAGCTAATTAACCGATTGAGGCCAGGACTAGAGGTCCTGTCCCACCCAAAGTCCCTATTAGAAGGCAACAGCCCACCGAGGGGGATAAAATGCCACTGCCACGGCTCAGAGATCCCACGGGCCAGCGTCTGCGGGCAAGGGCTCCTTAGGCCACATCAAGCCGGGAGTGGACTCCTGAAGTTGCAAGCACAGGCAGTCCACCATTTCACAAAGGTGCAGGAGAAAGACAGAGGCCACCAGCTGGGTGGGGGACCAGAACGCAGCCAGCTGCAGGCACCGACCACCATCACCTTGGTTTACCAGAGACTTGTGTGTTTCCTTCAATAGTGAGTACTCCAGCACCCTGCGGTCGCCCATCTCCCTGCACCTACAAACCCCAACGTGTCCTGGGGCCACCATCCCTGCCCACGGAGGGGTTAACAACTTGCTGCACAACATCTCCCCCGGGTGCCCCGTAACTGCAACGATGGTGTCCAAACTCACCACATACTGTGGGTGGCGTCACAAACCTAGTACGGCCCAGCCCGGACCCGAGCAGCGGCAGGCTGCCGGCACGGGGCGGCACACCTCTGTGCTGCGGTGAATAAACAGATGAGATGGGTCCACAAATCTTGAAAAATTGTATGATTTATTAATCTTTGCATATCAGGGAAGTCTTACCTCTTCACCAGAATATAACCATAGTAGGGGACATGCAAATTGCTTTATGTAATTTTGGTTTTAGGAAAGAGCACCAGAAATGGAGCACATGTAGTGTCAAGGTTTAGACAACTGGCTTAGAATACTGCCTAGTATAATACCATGATCACAGCCTCACAGCATGCTTCACTCTCCCACAAATATTTTTCACACAAAGGATACTGTAATTCCAATATAGCTCGCCACATTAAGCACCATACCACTACAATGTAGACAGTCAGAACTAAATAAATGGTTTTGACTACTTTCATTTGTCACGCTAGGTACGGGGAAGTACCAAGCGAACAGCAATAGGGAAACCCTGTGTCTAGAGAAGGGGCAGATGGTGACCCCTGACCAAGTCTACAGCTGAGCCCTGGTTTCCCTCACCACCTTAGATAAGTTCCACACCTATGCGCTGAGCCGGATACCTGGCCCTGGCTGACCCTAAAGTAGACCATAGGTAGGGAGTGGATGGGATGAGTGCTTAGTCAACCCCACTAAGCTCTAATGAAGACACAAGGATAAACGGGGGAAAGTAAATTAATAACTTCTCTCCAGATGACTCAGGGAGAGGAACTGCAACAACAGCAAAGCTTCTCCAGATGTATGCAAGCTGACTGCTTGCACTGAAGACTAGTAAAGGGTATTTGAGCTATCACCAGCATAGAGTAAGGGGGAATGAGGGTATATTAAGACACCAAGGGAAGTGATGATAAAAAAACAGTTGAAAAAGTAAGGAACTCTGCAGTGTCCTAAAGGGAAAGGGATGAAAAACCAAGCAGAAATAATAGGTCAGGCAGCAGTTTGCATAGCTAAACGCTGTGACCTTTATAGCTGTACACCACAGGACTGTCTGTCACCCCTGACACCATTATTATTTATTTTTTCTCATTTTTTTTCTCAGATTTTTATTTGTATTTTACCATACATTTTTTTTATGTCTACTGTTTTTTTCCATACAGTATGCTAATAGAAATGCACTAATTTAATTTTTATTTGTTCTTCTCCTGTGAATTGTTGCTGTTTTAAGCCAGTTACTTAAACTTTGACACCCCATGTGCTCCATTTTGGGTTCGCTTTCTTGAAACTAAAACTACATAAAGCAGTTTGTACCGCATGGCTGCTACAATGGTTATATCCTGATGAAGAGGCAAAAGTGCGTTGAAACATGTAGATTAATAAACCATAAAGTATTTAAAGATTCCTGTACTCATCTTGTCTGGTTATTCACGGCAGCGCAGAGAAACTACACAACAATCTATTCAGCTTTTCTCCGGTGATTGCACCAGTCTACAGCAGCCTTTTCTTTGTGTAATCAATAAAGTACAATTAATCAGTAACAGTAGCCTGGACAGGACCGACTTCAGGTTTTTGTAAGCCTCGGGAAAAATAGTCTCAGTGGACCCCATGCACACGCAAACACCCACATACAGACACATACTTGAATACGTACATATAGATATTTAAAGACAAATTCACAAAAATGCATATAAACAGACATAAATCTATGCACAGTGATATACAGTACACTTGACGCGCCCAAGGGGTCGGGGGTTACTTTTTACCGGGCCGCAGTGCTTCTGCTGGGTCGCCGCGGTGGCCTTGCCCAGTTCCGTGACCCCGGCAGTGTCAATCAAGGCGGGGATAGGGGATGATAGGGGTAGTTGTTTGTGATGCCATCTGTGGTATGTGGCTATGAGAGGAGCCGCCGCCTCGGAATGTCGCTCTCTTCTGGAGCAGATGGTAACGTAGCTCGGGTGGTCCAGCTCTCCACAGGCAGAGCTGTGGCCCCAGGAAGGATGATGGTAGTGGTAGTGGCCGATGGCGCCTGAGCGCGGGGCGGCGGCGCCGGCAATGATGGAGATGACACAGGTGCTGCGGTCAAAGTTCACTTTACTGTCTGTTTACTTTACTGTTCTGTCGTCACCCTTGGAGTGCCGGTTTCCGCCGTGATGGGCCGCAGTCGATCCCGGATAGTTCGGAGGCCACCACCAGTGTTGTGAACTCTGAGACCTTCCTTCTTGCGCTATGTGGTGAATCTGTGACGCCCTGGCCATCCAGGTAGTCACAGAAAGAGTTAAACCTCCTTGGTACCACCTGATCCCACACTGGTACAGTGAGAAAGCTGCCCCCTCCTCCCAGTGTAATAAAAAGAGCAGGAGGGGAGGAGTTGAGTCAGTCAGTGGAAGGAGAGAGGAAGGAGAGCAGACAAGGGCTGCAGCTCTTGTGCTGCTGGGGAAGTGGAGCAAGGAATAGGCAGAGTCTTGGAGCTGAATGGGAGAGTAGGCTCAGGGCTACCTGTAGTGGACCGGGGCAGGGTAGTGGCCCGCCGGTAGTGTGCCAGGGACCCCAGACTTGTGCAGAGGGAGGACTTCCCCTGTCCAAAACGGAGAAGGTGACTCATAGCTGGAGTGCAGGAGAGAGAGAGGGCCCTGCTTTGTGTACCGGATGTGGGATCCGAACACCCCCGTACCAAAGGCCTACGGACACCGGCAATTTCTGGTTAAGTACTGGACTCTGTGTTTCCTGACTCTACATATGAAATCAGCCCCATCCAACACCAGGACAACCTAACTGTAAGTGTGCTGATCCCTGCAATCCCTGCCACCACCACAACTCCCACTGGGCCGGCCCCGGGACTACAACTCCCCTACCTGTGGAGGGGATCCTACCTTGCTGCCCCACACCATCAGTCCCGGGCACAGTCCCCAGAGGCAGATGCGGTGCCACCATCTCATCACCGCAACCCACTGGTGGCATCACAGACAATCTCCCTTTACATATTCCCCTTTTGTTGTGGAGCCTGGGATCACAGACTGGGTCACGCCACCGTGATACCTCTAGAAGCGACCCCATTGGACCGGTTCTGAGTACCCCTATCCCTGGGCGACACAATTTGGCGTCACGAACAGGATTCTTACCCCATCCATGACCTGGATGACGTGTGCTTTGTAATCCGTGAACTGTTTGAAAAATTTTGACCTGCCGCCATCTTGCCCACCATTTTTGGCACCAAAACAACGGCATCATCTTCTTCTTCCACGAAAACGGCGCGAAGTTGAAGCCCCGCCCCCTGGGAACACGGCCAGAAGGAGTGGTCGCAAAAGAACAAGGGGGGGCGGGCAGAGAAGTGGTGGCATGTAACCGGAACTGTAAAATGCAGGGACACCAGGACTCTGCAAAATTCCGTTCCTGGACACAAGAGCGGCAAGATGTCACAGCAGGCTGCAACCCCGATGACATATCACCCAGCCCGGAGCATGGCCACAACGGTGATGACGTCAGCTCCGGCAGTCCGCTCGGCCGCAACGGTGATGACATCGGCTCCGGCAGTCCGCCCAGCCGCAACAGAGATGACGTCGGCTCCGGCAGTCCGCCCAGCTACAACGACGGCAGCACCCGTCCTGAAATCTCCCCCAGCTGCAGCGCCAGCGGCTCCCAAATACCTCGTCCCGGCTGTGGAGCAGCGGGAGTGCACCTGCCGAGAGGAGGAGCAGGCCACTGAGCGTTGGGGCTCTCGGCAGTTAGCAATGCTCGTTGTAGCCAGCGCCGAGGGCACCCGAGTGGGCCTGGCTCCTGAGCAGGAGTCGGAGCATGGAATCCGTGCCCCGAACTGGGAGCTGCAGCAGTTGTAAAAATGTTCTTTTATGGACTGGCGGGAAGGACAGTTTAGCAACGTTTAAAGTGATGTGCCTCCCCTTAGGGAGATGAGATGTTTTATGTTTTATATGCATTACATGTTTATTCTTTTTGCAGTTTTCCTGGAAAATAAAAACACGTCGGTGTCCGGACAGCCCGCGGACAGTCTGTGTTTTACCAAGGGGGAATGTGATGCCCTGGTCATCCAGGTAGTCACAGAAAGAGTTAAACCTCCTTGGTACCACCTGATCCCACACTGGTACAGTGAGACAGCTGCCCCCTCCCCCCAGTGTAATAAAAAGAGCAGGAGGGGAGGAGTTGAGTCAGTCAGTGGAAGGAGAGAGGAAGGAGAGCAGACAAGGGCTGCAGCTCTTGTACTGCTGGGGAAGTGGAGCAAGGATTAGGCAGAGTCTTGGAGCTGAAGGGGAGAGTAGGCTCAGGGGTACCTGTAGTGGACCGGGGCAGGGTAGTGGCCCGCCGGTAGTGTGCCAGGGACCCCAGACTTGTGCAGAGGGAGGACTTCTCATGTCCGAAACGGAGAAGGTGACTCATAGCTGGAGTGCAGGAGAGAGATAGGGCCCTGCTTCGTGTACCAGGTGTGGGATCCGAACACCCCCGTACCAAAGGCCTACGGACACCGGCAATTTCTGGTTAAGTACTGGACTCTGTGTTTCCTGACCCTACACATGAAATCAGCCTCATCCAACACCAGGACAACCTAACTGTAAGTGTGCTGATCCCTGCAATCCCTGCCACCACCACAACTTCCACTGGGCCCCGGGACTACAACTCTCCTACCCGTGGAGGGGATCCCACCTTGCTGCCCCACACCATCAGTCCCGGGCACGGTCCCCAGAGGCAGATGCGGTGCCACCATCTCATCACCGCAACCCACGGGTGGCGTCACAGACAATCTCCCTTTACATATTCCCCTTTTGTTGTGGAGCCTGGGATCACAGACCGGGTCACGCCACCGTGATACCTCTAGAACCGACCCCATTGGACCGGTTCTGAGTACCCCTATCCCTGGGCGACACAAATCCCTGTGACATAAAGCTCTACAAGGACTCCTGGTCTTTGTTTAAGTCTTGTCATGTGTGGCAGGCAACTCGAGTCCCTTGTTGGGCCAGACCGTGGCTCCTGGCTCTTTCTGCTGCTGTGCCTCGTGCACTCAGGTGGGCTTGGAGACGTACAATCCCCTCACCCGGCGGATTCTGACAATGAAACGTGAAGTATTCACCACCGTAGGGCTCTGTACCCTACAAGTTTTCCCCTCAGCGACCTTGTAATGCCTGCATCTCTTTATGTTCCTGTCTGTGAATCTTCTCCTCTTTCCCTGAGGGAGGTCTGAAGCACTCCCCTCAGCACTGGTCCTGAGGGAGCTCTCAAGCACTCCCCTCAGTGACCGCGTTTTCTCCTATCCCAGTCTGTTCTCTCTGAATCTCAGTGTGTCACCTTACTTCCCCCAGTGCTGCCCCACCTCACCGGAAAGTCCCAGTGGGAAGCACCTAAAGTTAAACTGTGTGTGTTGTGTGAATGTGATAAACACTAGTGAATAGCTTCCTCCTTACCCGGGATGAATACTGGACCTTAAATGAGATGCAGTACCCTGTGGCGACTAAAGCCTCAGAGGCATCACGCACTGACATACAAAGATATACACATCACACATGCACACAGACACATTATAGAGAATTTTAATATAGGGAAACCAGCAGCAGCCTCACTTACCTCCCCTGTTTATCTCTCGTTCAGCTCCTCCTAGGCATGTGGCTGTGCCGCGCTGATTGGTGGCCATCACTACCAGACATGGCCGAGTGCACACAGTGCACACTGACACTGCTGTATATAGATTACAGGAGAGGCTGGGTACATACTCATTACTGGGGAGGGGGCACACAGCAATAGGTGGCATACAGCTCTAAAGGGGGGGCATTAAGCTCTGGGGTGGGGAAACATACAGCTCTGGGGTAACATACAGCTCTGGGGGGTACACAGCACTGGAGTTGGGGGACATACAGCTCTTGGGGGACACAGCACCGGGGTTGGGGGCACATACAGCTCTGAGGGACTATACAATACTGGGGTGGGGACATATAGCTCTGAGGGGGTATACAGCACTGGGGTGGGGGACAGACAGTTCTGGGGGTATACAGCACTGGGGTCAGAGGTCATATAGCTCTGGGGGGTATACAGAACTGGGTTGGAGGACATACTGCTCTGAGGGGGTATACAGCACTGGGGTGGATGACATACAGCTCTGAGGGAGTATACAATACTGGGATTGGTGACATACAGCTCTGGTGGGGTATACAGTGGGTGACATACAGTTATGAGAGGGTATACAGTTTGGCGCCGAAGGGACCCTAGCTCTGCCCACAGATGAACTCTGCACATACGCTGTGTGCAAATGCGGATTTAAACGGCTGGCAGCCAGGAAGTTGCGGCTGCTGGCCCGAGCACTGCGGTTCCCAGAAATCGCCCTGGGGACCGTAAAATACAATACCGCCTCTGCCGACGGTGAGTGGCCCCCTCGTAAGTCCAGAGCCCCAACACTTGCCTGGGTGCGCCAGGTGCTGACACCAGCCCCAAGCCTTGGTATAATCAATGAATGAGATATTTTGTGAGTAGAAGTCCTTAAGGGATAATTGTTTATTGTAGTTCCTATTTCTCAATACCCTGTCTGAAACAAATTTGTATCCAAGCCAGAAAGATGCAGGTTGGTTTGGATAGGCTTTAGTTTACATAGTGGTTTGGTTGTGCAGAAATTCTATTTTTATCACCTAATAAAGGTCACATTTTATTAAATTATTCACCACATCCAGTGAATAAGTTTTTATATCATGGACTTAATAAAGTCTTAATTGGTCCCTCTAAGTGTCTTCTCTGTGTAATGTGGCTTCTCCATGCTACATTCTGGTGCCACCTTGTAATACAGCCTATAAATATTACTATACATACATGCCCCACCGTGTAATGCGATCTATATACACTATATACATGTTCCGGCGTGTAATGCGGCCTGTATGTACTACATGTACAGTATGTGTCCCTGAGTAATGTGATCTGTACACACTACCATACATAGAAGGAAAATACTATAAGCAAGAAGCACCGAGCACCACATAAAAAAATAGAAAACATGTGTGTATGCCCGAAGGTGCGATAGACTGTAAATTAACCACAACAACCAATTGGAAGCCACTGGAGATATCTGTGACCACAAATAGCCTGAATGACATCACCACTGAACATGCAGCTCATTCATTCTGTTCCTAGAGCTCACAGCGGGCAGTCATGTTCTATGGCGCTCGATGTGAGATTCAATTGTAGCAGAGATGAATCGTCGTGGGACCTCATGTGGATTATGTTGTACCTGCAGAAGTGTTTATGGGGTTAATAAAGTGGTGAATGAGGGTGTTTTTTGTATCTTATGTCAAATAAAGGATTTTTTCGGTGTTTGTGTTTATTTCTTTTCTCCTATTACATATTAGTAATGGGGATGTCTTATAGATGCCTGCCATTAGAAATCTAGGGCTTAGTAGGGCTTAGTCGCAGCTGTGATTAACCCCTGATATTTTCCCGATTGCCTCTGTACCAGGGCAATTAGGAGAGCCAGGTAAAGTGCTGGAATTATCGCATCTAATGGATGCAACATTCCTGGGCGGCTGCAGGCTACTATTTTTAGGCTGGGTCTCCAGTTGTCGGGCTTTATCTTGGCTGGGTAACAAAATTGGAAGGACTGCATGCTGTTTTTTAATTAATTAAATAATAAGCAAACAGCATGGGTCCCTCTTAATTTGATACACAGCCAAAATAATCACACAGCTGGGTGCTACAGCCTTTAGTCGCAAGCTTATTGGACTGCCCACACCCTAAAAATAGCAAACTGCAGCCACCCTGAAATTGTCACATGCATTAGATGTGACAAGCTTGGCGCTTTATCCAGCTCTTCCCAATTGCCCTAGTGTGGTGGCAATCGGGGTAATGAGGGGTTAATGGCAGCCCACAGCAGCCACTAAGTCCTGAATTAGTAATGGCGATCTATGTTACATCCCCATCACTTATCTGTAAGTGAAAGAAAATAAACACAAACAGAAAAAAATCTTTATTTGGAATAAAATAAAAAGACACCTTTTCTCATAACTTTATTAACCCTAATACACCTCTGCAGGTCTGACATAATCCATATGAGGTCCCACGATGATTCCAACTCTGCTATATGTAAGTCACAGTGAGCAGCCATATAGCATGACTGCCAACTGTGACTGCAGACAGAGATTGAGCTGCGCGATCAGCAGTAACTTCACTCAAGTGATTTGTGGTCATAGATGGATGTTCACACGGTCCCCCACCTGTGACAGTAGGTAAACTGACCTCAGGTGACCTCAGTAAAGTGAGACCTGCATCTCCTGGCAGAAAACCACAGGGGTTTTTTGCCAAGAGATGTAGATTTGGTGCTAAAAATTTTACACCATATTCCTGCACCCAATCTAGACTTCCTGGCAAAAAAACCACGTGATTTTTGGCGCATTTTTTTGACGCGTTTTTGATGTAGTTTTCTGCCAGGAGGTGAAAATTTCAGCATCAAATTTGCACCTCCTAGCAGAAAAAAAAACCATTTTTTTTTTTTTTTTTTTGCATTTTTAGGCCAACAGTTGCAAATTTGGTGATGAAATTTTTACACTATATTCATACACCCAATCTACACCTCCTGGCAATAAAACACATCAAAACTGCATGAGATATGATGTGGTAGTGATGCGATTTTTTTTTTTTTCTTTGCCAGAAGGTTTAGAATAGGTGCAGGAATATGGTGTAAAAATTTCAGCACCAAATCTGCATCCCTTGGCAAAAAGACACTGTTTTCTGCCAGGAGATGCAGGTGAGTTCACTGAGTTTAATGAGGTCATCAGAGGTCCTTTGAGATCAGGTTACCTGCGGTCACAGGTGGAAGACTCCAGCTGTGACCGCAACTAGCCTGAGTGACGTCACCGCTAATCACTGCGGCTCATTCATTCTCTGGGGCTCACAGCAGACAGTCATGTTCCATAATTGCGGGCTGTGAGGTTCAGATGTAGCAGAGCTGAATTGTCGTGGGACCTTGTGTGGATTATATTGGACCTGTAGGGGTGTTTTGGGGTTAATAAAGTGTTGAAAGAGGGTTTTTCCTCGGTGGGCGGGGAAAGCAGTGAATATTCAATGAGGGTTAATTGTCGGTGCCGGAAGGGAATGAGTGACCTGGAAGCACTGTGCCGCCATGACAGATGCTCTGTAAGTACTGCGTGCGTATTCTTACCCCCTATCCCTTGTACCAACATTTTCAATCTCTGTATTCTGGTATCCGTAGACTTATATGGGGACCGGATTCCGAACCGGATTTTTTTAAAAAAAAGAGAACAGGGACCCACCGATCCCGATTATCTATGAGTCCACTCATCTCTATTTGTTTACTCAACTTGGACAGTTTGGCTCTCTAAAATTGCCCTTGTCTGCACTGTACAGATCTGGACTATGTGATAGTGCCTGGGTTTTTGTATTGTTTGTCTGTTAGAGGACCATACAGCACCAGAGGCAGCATCATCAGTGTGAAATGGCAATCAGGCCTTGTCAGGAGAAGGGAGCCTGCTGTGTTGCAATTACTGTGGCAATGTGCACACGCCGCCAACAACAGCAATGACGATGCGGCACGGAATTCAATTAAAAAAAGGTGGCAAGCTATGAGGATTCACCCATTGCACATGTCAATCAAAGTGCATTGTATTTCTGCAACCTTGATTAAAGATATTTCATCAACCAAGCATTCAATCTATCTACAAGAATGCCTGTATTCAGGATCTTAGTGCCAGTATGGGACTGCCTTTAGTTAACATCGCAAAATCCTGGTGGCTGGTCATCTTTAAAGTTTGTACAAGCACTATACATGTACCCACCATGTAATGCAGCCTAAACACACTCTCACATGTTCGCCCCCTCCACTCCTAGTGTAATGCAGGCTGCACTCATTGACCTCTGGGCTGGAAGCAGACACATAGCTCTCAATCATTCCAGATTCAGTGGGTCTGTCAGATCTTTTGTCCTGACCTCTCTTCACTGCTTGGTAACTCCACCTTGTGTCCAGGACCGGTGTCGCTCTGCAGTAAATCCTCTCTTCTGGTTCTCCCAGCAATTGAAATCACAACCTTCATATTCTATGTTTACAGGGAGCAGCTCTACCAATGAGCCGCTACCCAAACTGAGAGCTATAGGACAATTTAGTAATCTTGACCTGCAGTGCAGGCAGGCAGGCAACCCAGAAGCAGTTTATACAGGTAGAGAAACCTCTATACATAGCAGTGTATCTCTATATACCTGTATCCTAGAGGTAAAGAAAAAGTCAGATTTTCTTATTCCTAGAAAACTGCTAGAAATATTAAAAAAATTTAATCACCCCATTCCCAGGCCTTGAACCGACAACATTTAACATTGCAAGCAATGAACTAAACCTTTGAGCCACAGGCTCTGGTGATGACAGTTGGAGAATTTTGTAAACTTGAAGCTGCAGTGCAGGCTCTGACTCCATAGACAGATTATACTGGTGCATAGAGATACATTGTAGAGAGTAGTGAATCTTTATGAAGAATAAAAAAACAGGAAAGCCAGCACAGAATGTGCACTGCACTAAAAATTCCAAACTGTGCTTTTTATTAAAATTTGAGATTTTTGGCAATAAAATTTCAATTTCTTGATCTAACCCACCACGTCACGGCAAATCTCTTTGGGGCAGTCCTACTCTAAAATATTTTTATTTAAAATGTGCCATACGGCCTCACATATGAAAAAGTAGAATTGTTTATAGCAAGCTATTTAATTCATGCAGCATTTGCTTGGGCCTGTCCCTCCTGCCCACAGCCATGATTCAGTCATGGATACGAGATTGAAAAGCACCAGGTAAGTGCTGCCATAAACAGTTCTACTTTTTCATTTGTGAGGCCGCATGGCACATTTTAAATAAAAATATTTTAGAGTAGGACTGCCCCAAAGAGATTTGCCGTGACATGGCGGGGTAGCTGAAGAAATTGCAATTTTTTGCCAAAAATCTCAAATTTTAAAATAGTACGGTTTGGAATTTTTTAGTGCAGTGCACATCTTATAATACATGCCATTTTTGAGATGAGCTGGCAATTTTGTTTTTTCTTAGTGAATCTTTATGTCTTGTATTCTAGAGGGAGAAAAAAAGAGAAATTTTATTTTTTTCCTATAAAATTCCCCAAAAAAAAAATTAAAAAAAGCTATTAAAATAATGTCCTTTTTAATGTACTTTTTTTTAAAAAATAAAATAAAAATCACAAATCAGCAAATAACATGAAAAAATTTGGTGTCCCTGAATTTGTAAAGACCCGCACAACACAGCATTCAGATTATTTATGGTGATTGGTAAATGGCGTAAAAACATGAGGGCGTAGATTTCATGAAAATCACATCCACATTGCATGGACTTTTAGGACCTGTTCAGAATCAAAGCTTTTCTGTACTATAAAAATCACATTAAAATAAGGCTTCACATCTGCATGAAAAATGCATAAAATATAGGGGAAAAGGACAAAAAAATGCAATACCAGAGAAGATTAATTTTGCGTAGCATGGTGCGGACACCTGCAGAAAGCAAAAAACACAAAATTTATGTTACTTGTGAACATGGCCTTAAACCAAGTGCATACGTTGAGTATTTGGTGACTTTTTTACCTCAGTATTTGTAAACCAAAACCAGAAGTGGGTGAATAATATAGAAGTAGTGCACGTGTTTCTATTATAATTCTCTTCTGATTGTTCCACTCCTGATTTTAGCTTGCAAATACAATTACTGAGGTAAAAAAAGAACCCTCACCAAATACTCAATGTGTGATCACGGCCTTAGAGACACAAAAAGCCAGATGTCATATAGTGAAGCTACAAAAAAATTAGAAAGTTCTGGCTGCTATGACTATGAATGAATAAACAAAAAATAAATCCCCAAGTCTCAACTCGAGATGCTCAGGACGTAGATATGACGTCACACCAGCCCTGGATAATCAAAAAACGCTCCGGGGATGCCGGAAGGTAAGAAATTTGCAGCTCCCCGTCCAACTACTGAACAAGACTGGAGTCCTGTGAATCGATCCACTTGAAGGAAGGTGTGGGATGCCTGGCCGTGAGGGCTCTGTACTCCTTTGCCAGAGAGGGACAGTTCCTACACGCCGCTTTGGGAGTGGTGTGCAGAACTTACTGTACTCTTCAGGGCAGCGTCCACCACCCCACAGCTAGTCGCCATAATAGCTGTAGTAGATAGACACAGGACACTGGAGAACTCTTGGCAAAATAACTGTAAACAGTTTATACATCTTTGACCTTCATGACAGACATGGCCACACTTATACGGTTCTGCTGCCACTCTCTCCTGGGGTACTCCGGCTTAGCCTATCCCACTATCTGGGACCTAGTCCTCCAGCTGCCGGGCATATCCCTCTGCTTCCCCTCTGTTCTTCTCTCCGTGACTACCTGTGGTTCCTCTCACTGCCTCTGATGGATTCTAGTTACTCGACTTCCTTAGACCCCTTCCAAGGAACTCTCGTTCTGGATGTCCATGTAGTCCCTGAACTCTTCTAAGCCTGTCCTGAGGTAAGCCATAGGCTCCGGACCCTTAGAGGATTACTTTGGGTTCCCCGATGGACCCAAGTTACAAGGTCATGCCTTTACTCCAGGATTCCCACTGCAGAACTGACTCCATAGAGACCCATTTCTCCAGCCAACCCTGTAGCTGTCTGTCACTCTTCCCCACTTTGCTTCTAACTTCCACAATTCCCAGGGGCTTCAACCTCACTGCTATATGTGCTACTGTCAAAGCCTATCTACATAACATTCCTGTACTCTACATTACACTGTTAACACTTTAATAGCACATAATAAGTCACACTTCACATGACCATATACATAATTACTACAGCTACAACACAATATACATAAAGTTGACTTTACCAAGTCTCAGTACTAGGTGGCACCAGCTGCTGCACAGCTCCCGCTCTGCTACATTTGGTGAAACCGCATTCTGCCGCAATAACGCCGCTAAGCACATATAAAACACACTTGAAATAAAACTCAGTAGGAGTGGGGGGGGGCACGACCACCTCCTACACGCTCATCTCTAGTATCAACTGTCCTATATGTAGGATAACACTCAAGGATTTGGGTCTACGCTCTGCAGTCTTGGGTGTCTAATGAATGTCCCTCACTGCTAAATGGGTTTGGCGTGCGGTGTGGCTAGGGTTGTAGTCATAATTTGACACTGTGTGTATGGCCCGTCGCATAATTTCTCCCTCTCTCTGTTCTCTAAAAGATTGAAGGTGAAGAATAAGTGCGGCAGCTCCAGCCACTATGTGGCAGCAAAGTGCGTCAGTAGAGCTATGGAGTGATTGGCTGGGATCTGTGCCTCCCTGCCCTAGCTCAGACCTGAGCTGTAGAGTACAGATTGGTTGCCACGGAGCAAGAATCTTCCCCACTGTCAGGTGATCAGCTCTGGATATGGGGATAAAACCAGGAGAGATGGCAGGGCTGGACTACACCCCATGGGGAGGAGGAAGCAGAGGAAGCGTTAGGGAGTGGAACCCAAAGTATGCAAATCTGGACGACTGTGTAATAGCAGGTCGTGGTGTGAAACCCCACAGGTGTTGTGTCGGTGCATTACCTTCAGGGACTCCACTCGGCTGGATCTGGTCACAGGTAGGAGATCTTCTTCTTGTCGTGACGCCACTCTCAGTATTGCGGCCAGTAGGGACCGCCACTGCAGGTTGAGGGTCGCCTGGGGCTGATGGTATGTGCAGTTAGTTGGAATAGCCTCCTGAGAGTGAGGCAAGCCCCAGGGCCCGATGTAGGTGCGTCTCTCTGTTCTCTAAAAGATTGAAGGTGAAGAATAAGTGCGGCAGCTCCAGCCACTATGTGGCAGCAAAGTGCGTCAGTAGAGCTATGGAGTGATTGGCTGGGATCTGTGCCTCCCTGCCCTAGCTCAGACCTGAGCTGTAGAGTACAGATTGGTTGCCACGGAGCAAGAATCTTCCCCACTGTCAGGTGATCAGCTCTGGATATGGGGATAAAACCAGGAGAGATGGCAGGGCTGGACTACACCCCATGGGGAGGAGGAAGCAGAGGAAGCGTTAGGGAGTGGAACCCAAAGTATGCAAATCTGGACGACTGTGTAATAGCAGGTCGTGGTGTGAAACCCCACAGGTGTTGTGTCGGTGCATTACCTTCAGGGACTCCACTCGGCTGGATCTGGTCACAGGTAGGAGATCTTCTTCTTGTCGTGACGCCACTCTCAGTATTGCGGCCAGTAGGGACCGCCACTGCAGGTTGAGGGTCGCCTGGGGCTGATGGTATGTGCAGTTAGTTGGAATAGCCTCCTGAGAGTGAGGCAAGCCCCAGGGCCCGATGTAGGTGCGTAGTACCACAAGGCGCAGAATAACTCCACACAGGCAGAATGTCTTTCAGGGTTTTTACTCACTTCAGGTGGCAGGGTGAGTAACCCGGGCGTAGCTGGGATGAACCAGGCGGGAACCAGGTGTCCTTCAGGCTGACTTGTGAGGGTGACTACTAACTCGCCTTCCTTAGCCCTTGGTGGTTTGGGGTGACCCCGACTTTGAGTCCCTATGGGGGTCACCCAGGGAAGTTGCTGAAGCCTCACTCCCCTTCGTTTGCCGTGTGCTTGTTGCCTGGGCCAGATCACTCCAGCTTCTTGCCTCCTGTGAGCTATGGGCCCTAACTGTGGCTACGTGGCTGCGGCTTTTTGTGGTGTTGTGGCGTGGGCTTTGAGAGCCCCACACCGGCAGGTTTAGCAAAAGAAAGCTGGATCTATCTCCGCTTCGGGATCTGCCGCCCGTTTGGGCCTGGTACTCTCTAGCAGTCTCCTTACTTCCCACTCCGTGCTCTCTCTTTAGCTGAAGATGGATTTCGGGTAGCACTCCTAGTTGACCGTTCTCCCCCGTCAGTAGCCACTGCGCGGGCGCTGTTAGACAGCAACAGCCCCACAGGTCTGCTCCTCACTGAGCCCTATGGAGTTCTGCCCTAACTGACTCACTGCCCCTCCTCTCCTGTTCTTGCCTACGCCACCTAGCAACCAGACTCTCTTACCACACCCCTTGAGAGGAGATGGAGGCTTTTGGCCCCCTCCACTATTCCAGTGAAGGTCAAGGCTTTTCCCCCTCCTGGGATCCCCAGGGGTCCTCTCATGGGTACATGTGTGAGAGCTGATTACTATGCGCCTGTGTTCCACACCCCGGTCAGCCTTCTGGATTACCTGTGTTGTACTGTCCCCAGCATGGGTGCAGTACTCAGTGGTGCCTGACCAGGTCAGGGGCGCCACATTCCCCCTTAGTTATCACCAGCACGTCCTCGGGCTGCAAGACAACATTTTAAAATGCATAAAACATTAAAACATGTAAAACATTTTTAAAAGCACCAGGTACCATACATCACCACCCTCCACCCACAAGTCCGTTAACCCACCCAAAACCCTTTCACGTTGGCCGCGACTTCAGCCACTTCTGGCAGGATGTAGAGGCGGCTTTCATGGGCTGGTGGTTTCAGGGTATACCTGGCCTGGTGGATCCGCGCCTTCAGCCTCTTCTGGCAGGATGCAGAGGCGGCCTCCACAGTTGGTGCTGACCAGGTACCCTCTTTGTGGTGGAGAGCCAGGCCCCATAAACAGGCATGCTCTCTGGTCGCAGGTGAGCCAAGGCCCTATATACGGACGGGCTCCTCCTGGTTGCAGACGAGCCAAGCCCCTAAACAGGCTGACTCTGGTGGTGGTGGTGCCCTCTGGTGTAACTATTTACACTGCGAGAGTTTGTGGCTATAGCCAGTTCATAGCCTTAAGGTTTATGGTTTTTCTCACAATAGTTTTTGTGGGCACATTACTTGAACTTGAGAACGTTGCAAAACAAACTTTTTCAAAACTTTAACTGATAACTTCTTTCTTTACTTTACTCCTCCATTTCACCAGGGCTTGGGCCTGTAGGGCTGCGGCACCTGTTGCTTTCTTGGCCTCTTTCTTCATCTGTTGTTGTCTCATCTGCAGGTTCCTTGTCTCTGCTTTCTCTATCTTCATCTGTTTCCTTTCCTGTATCTGTTTCTCTTTCCTGTAGCATGGGGTGGCTGTAAGGTTTGCTGGTACATAGTGCTACGTCAAGCGCGTACAGTCCTCTTTCGCCTTGATGCATGGTAAACTGTACTGAATCCCCCATCTTTAGGTTTCTGCCAGGGTGTCCTCTAGGCAGATGAGCGCTCACATCTCTTCGGTTGACAAATATCCCTTCCTTCACACCAGGTGCTACAATGAATCCATATCCACTTCTCAAATTGAAATCCTCCACTACTCCTCTGCAAAGGGGTCCTCTGACCTGGGCTTTGGCTCTTCTCAGGAACCTTTTCTCCTGTAGGTCTCTGGCTGTGACTTCTCTCTGCTCTGGAGACTGTGGTGCAGGGGACAGCGTTGTTCTGTTGCGACGCCTGGTCTTGCGGGCTGGGTTCTGCTGGGCTGTTACCTCAATGCCTGCAGGGCCCCAGGTGAGGTTTCTGGGCTGGTCTTCATCAGCAGACGGTGTCAAGTCCTCCTCATCCCAACGGGAATAGGGTAACATCTCCGGCTCTGAGTATTGCTCCACTGCTGGTGGCTCCTGAGTCAGCTCCTCAGCTTCCTGGCCTCCTCTCCCCCTTAGTTCTTCTTGGCACTCCTTTGGTGGCAGTGCTGGGGATGGGCTTTCTTCAGCAGGCTCAGGCAGGGGACTCTTTGGCGTGGTTGCTGCAGGGGTTGCCGGAACCCTCTTGGGGGTGTGCGGAGGGAGCAGATACCGATCCACCATCTCTTGTGGGAACTGGGCCTCTAGGTCAGCCTTCAGCTTCCAGTATTCGGGGTCCTCTCCTATCAGGGACTTCCTAGCAGGGACCTCTTTGGACTGGGGAGCGGTGTCTGCTCTGGCCTTGCAGGCCGGGGTAAATGGTGATGCAATCTCTTTGCGGGCCGCGCCCTGTATGGCGGCGGCCTGGTCTTGGCGGGCCGCGCCCGGCATGGCGGCGGCCTGGTCTTGGCGGGCCGCGCCCGGCATGGCGGCGGCCTGGTCTTGGCGGGCCGCGCTCGGCATGGCGGCGGCCTGGTCTTGGCGGGCCGCGCCCTGTTTGGCGGCGGCCTGGATCGGCGTCGCTGTCGCGATGGAATCGGTGCAGGCTGGGCTGGGCGTCGCTGCAGGGACCGGGTCTTGGTGGGCCGAGCAGGGCATCGCTGCGGCGGCCTGGGCTTGGCGGGCCGCACCTGGCGTGGCTGCGGCCTGGCTCAGCGTCGCCGCGCCGGGCGCCTCTTCAGGGACCGCGGGCGTGGCAGCAGGGGTCGGGGCATCCGGGCCGGCAGGGGTAATACTGGACTCACCCATCGGTGGCAGCATCGGGGTCTGAGTCGTCGCCGTCCGGTCTGGCACTCGTCGTGCGGTTCCCCTCTCATAGGCCTGAACCGCGGCAGCCATCTCCAGAAGTTCCATGCGTTCTTCCCTGATCTGCTCCACGACCCGGGTCTCCAGTCGGTCGCAGAACTGGGCCAGCTCCCGATACCACCAGGCAGCGGAGCCCGGTTCTGGGTTTCTGCGGTCAGACGCCATTTCTTCTGCGCCCTCTTCTGCACGATTTCCCAGCAGTGGACTCGCCGTTGCCTCTAGTAGCAAGCTGTTCAGTTTCTGCTCTGCCTCTTTCAGCAGCTCCTCTCCCAGCAGCAGGCTTGTGGCTCCCTTTCTGTCCCGACGTCTCCGGACGCTTCCACTCTCATAGCTGGCAAGGTCAGAACTCTGCAGGGGATCTCTGGGTAGCCACACCTCTTCGTGGGCGGTAACTTCTCCCAGCGCGGGCTGCTGTTGTTTTTCGGCGCGCTTTTCATGGTGGCAATATGGCGGCGCTTCCAATTTTTCAAGCGGACCGCCCAGGCACATGGTCACCTGTCTGAACAGGTCTAGTCCTTATCCTGTTCGTGACACAAGATGTGAAACCCCACAGGTGTTGTGTCGGTGCATTACCTTCAGGGACTCCACTCGGCTGGATCTGGTCACAGGTAGGAGATCTTCTTCTTGTCGTGACGCCACTCTCAGTATTGCGGCCAGTAGGGACCGCCACTGCAGGTTGAGGGTCGCCTGGGGCTGATGGTATGTGCAGTTAGTTGGAATAGCCTCCTGAGAGTGAGGCAAGCCCCAGGGCCCGATGTAGGTGCGTAGTACCACAAGGCGCAGAATAACTCCACACAGGCAGAATGTCTTTCAGGGTTTTTACTCACTTCAGGTGGCAGGGTGAGTAACCCGGGCGTAGCTGGGATGAACCAGGCGGGAACCAGGTGTCCTTCAGGCTGACTTGTGAGGGTGACTACTAACTCGCCTTCCTTAGCCCTTGGTGGTTTGGGGTGACCCCGACTTTGAGTCCCTATGGGGGTCACCCAGGGAAGTTGCTGAAGCCTCACTCCCCTTCGTTTGCCGTGTGCTTGTTGCCTGGGCCAGATCACTCCAGCTTCTTGCCTCCTGTGAGCTATGGGCCCTAACTGTGGCTACGTGGCTGCGGCTTTTTGTGGTGTTGTGGCGTGGGCTTTGAGAGCCCCACACCGGCAGGTTTAGCAAAAGAAAGCTGGATCTATCTCCGCTTCGGGATCTGCCGCCCGTTTGGGCCTGGTACTCTCTAGCAGTCTCCTTACTTCCCACTCCGTGCTCTCTCTTTAGCTGAAGATGGATTTCGGGTAGCACTCCTAGTTGACCGTTCTCCCCCGTCAGTAGCCACTGCGCGGGCGCTGTTAGACAGCAACAGCCCCACAGGTCTGCTCCTCACTGAGCCCTATGGAGTTCTGCCCTAACTGACTCACTGCCCCTCCTCTCCTGTTCTTGCCTACGCCACCTAGCAACCAGACTCTCTTACCACACCCCCTGAGAGGAGATGGAGGCTTTTGGCCCCCTCCACTATTCCAGTGAAGGTCAAGGCTTTTCCCCCTCCTGGGATCCCCAGGGGTCCTCTCATGGGTACATGTGTGAGAGCTGATTACTATGCGCCTGTGTTCCACACCCCGGTCAGCCTTCTGGATTACCTGTGTTGTACTGTCCCCAGCATGGGTGCAGTACTCAGTGGTGCCTGACCAGGTCAGGGGCGCCACAGTGGCGCACACATTCATGCTTCTAAGTGGCTTTTAGCCACTTCAGGTCTTTTAGGTCTACAACAACACCAAAAGCAGTGAGCGGCCATTCTCCTGGCATTCACTACTCTGAAGACGTCCATGCTTTACAATACAAGACAATGGAAAGCAGATAACGCCTGGGGGCTAGAAATAATATGACAGCATTTACACTTTAAACTTTCCTTACTCCCAAAAACATTACCACAAAAATGCTACAAAACAAATTCTCAATAGACACCCCAAAGAAATGGCAGTATAAAATGGTTACACAAGAAATGCTCCCAAAAATGCACCAAAAAATACTTCAGGAAATGATCTGGTCCACCGCTGCCGTGTGATCAGCTACGTCCACACTGACCTCCACATGATCAGTCATATAATTCAGTCTTCGGTCCCCTCATCTTCACTCTATTGGACATCAGTCAATTTCATTTTGAGTAACATTTCTACTAATCGACCTATACCAGATATTGCCATTTTTTGTGTGTGGTTCTACCATAATTCCTTAGTCATAAGCAATGTTGCTTATGAATAAGGAGTCTACTTTCAAGCGTAAATATATTCTGCACTTGGTTGGAATTACCTTTTTTATGAATTTTGAATAAAGAATTTTTTTATTACGTCGGTGCTGGATCTTCTCTCCTCCCCTCCTCCTCTTGATGTGACGGATTATTCAGCTGTGGAAGCCAAACCACTTGTTCCGTGCACAGGACCAGAAGTTGGAGATACCTGCTTTTGAGTGGTGAGCTGAACTAAATTCCTTATTTGTGTTCTACCACTACTCCCCAGCAGCACGATCGCTGTATTAGGGTTATATTTGACTCAGATCTATCGTCTTAGCCCAAAATCCAATCACTCACTCGTGTCACCTGCTGTCACGCTTTCAAGCATGACAAGTGCGTTCAGACCAAAAGGAGTCTAATGTACAATAAAAAAACACCAAAACAACATCACAAACAGGGGAGTCGGGCACAAGGGACAAAATAACAATGGTGGCGCTAGTGAGGGGGTAGATGGACACCTCCTATCCTCACCTGTAGTTGGCCCTACTCTCGTAGCCAGTCTTTATACAGTCTCCGCAACTGTTGCCCTATAGATGCCCTGACTAGTGAGAGGCCAGTGAGGAACTCTAGATCCACTGCTGCACTAATAAGACAGTTAGGGGAAAAAAATAGGGTAAAAACTGAAACACAAAAGGATAAAGGTCGGCTTTTAGCAACACTCCAACACAGCTCCTTCCACCACGGGGGCCAGAATACAAATGAGTTTGTATCTTCAGCAGGAACTGCAGGGTAACACCTCTATTTAAACCTGAAGAGCGTGACTAAAAAGCTACTGCAGCTGAAGCACTCAGCTAGGGACTGTTGAAGAAACTGCCAGCAGCAAAACTGACATTAACTGTTTAGGTACTAAAGGAAACAAAACCACATTTAAATGTAGATAGCCAGATGGAGATGAAAGGCTCCAGTCCGAAAGCTGTCACGAGTCTCCAAAAACAGGGAGACGACTGTGACACCTGCACCTCAAAAACATCTCCAAAAATTGACATTTTCTCACTTTTGACTCTGCAAAATCTCTTACTGTTGCTCTTACTCATTCTCGCCTGGACTACTGTAACTCTTTACTGATTGGTCTCCCTCTTACTAAATTCCGCCCTCTCCAATTTATCCTGAATGCAGCAGTCAGGATCATTTGTCTGTCCAGCTGCTATGGGAAAAAGATCCAGCATCAAAAAATGGTTAAAATAAATTCAAGCTTTATTAGAACATTAAAAATAAATCCATAGAAACATTAAAAATAACTGCATGAAAAACTTCATAAGGACTCCATGAAAAAGTCCAACACAGATGGAGCTTACACGTTTCGGACATGTTCATTCTTATTCATAGATACTGTATACTAGATCAGAGTCCCAGAAATTACATACATGGCTTGAGGCACCTTCCATATGAGTAAATATATTTACCCAAATATGCAGATTAAATGGTTAATACATACATAAAAACACATATGTTACATGAAGAGAAAAATATAAAATGAAATCATTACGATAGTTCAAGCTCTGCGGGACTGGATCCAAAATGATTCCCTGGTCAGGTGAATTTTTGGCTTGTCGCCCCCCCTGCTAGGTCTAATAACTTCTTTCTATAACTTTGACTAATAGAAAGGTCATATCACCTATATGAACGTCTCTGAAATGCTTAGTTAAGCCTGAGGATGAACGGGTAACAGATTTAGTACTAGGAGATGAGGCAGAACATCCTTTCCTTTAAAGCGTGCGTAGTGCAGCCAATATAGTATTTATCACAAGAAGTGTAGGTTGCCATATAAACTGTAATTTAAATGGAAAGTATATGGGCTCACCACTCTTCATATGGACCCACAGACCAGGGATTACATGGCTGGCATCCACAATAATAGGCAAAAAATGAAGAAAAAATCTCATGGTCCGTTCTTCACAAAAAATCATATTTATTAATTCATTAAAAGTCCTCCGATATACATGTTACAAATATTCTGTCTCTCCTAACACGTTACGAACAACGTCCTTCCTCAAAGGCATAGTGACATAAACTAACAAAAACATATAAATACAAAGTACCGGAAATCACTGCAGTCACGGAGTAGTAATCAATCAAATAGTGACGTGTGTGTGTGTGTTTAAACAGAGAAGAACTTCTCACCCACTCGCCCTGGCTCAGACCTTACAGCTTCTAAACAAAACATAGACCCACAATATATCCATATTAAAACGACATTATATTATACTTCAGTTTTTTAACTATTCACAATTACAGTACATGATATAACATGAAATATATTTTATTCCTCTAATATTGAATTATGATTTTATAAATTTAACAGACAAAAAAATTCCTAACATCAAATGATACATAGTCTAATTATAGAAATATGTTAAATCACTTCTAATGTGTAAGCCCTCTTGAACCCGAGCATTTAAGCACCAGGATCCAGAAGGCTTCCCGATGGAGGAGCATGCATTTCCAATCCCCTCCTCTAGAGGGCCTATTCACTCTTTCTATGCCGTGATGTTAGATCCCCTTTATGAGTAATGGCAAAGTGTCTGAAGAGGCCTGAAGTGGACTAACGTTCCAAAGATTGTCCTTTGTAATGAGCTGTGTACGGAGTGGAAAAAGTAGGCATGTTGTTGTTGTTTTTTTGTTTGTTTTTTTTTGTATTTATTTTATGAGATGAATGCCCTTCAAAAAAATTCTGAGAGTTTTTTCAACTCTAGATATAGCCCGATTTAAAGGGAGTATCCGGCTTAATTTGCCTTTTTTTTGTCATTTCTCTATTGGGCTACATAGGGGCAGGTAAGTATATAGCAACTACCTACCTGCGCTGCTGTCAGCCCCTCTCCGCCGGCTCAGAGAGGTCAAACCCCTTGCTGATTGCTGCCTGTGCTGGGGCCGCGCAGGCGGCGCTTTATATCAGAGAGGAAAGATTCCCGGGCGCTGCGCAGATGCGCACTCTGTATACAGCTACTGCAATGACCAGTCGCCGACCATTCAGAGGTCAGCAGCATATCACTGGAGAAGCTGTATACAGAGCTCGTCCCTGCGCAGCGCCCGGGAATCTGTCCTCTGATATAAAGCTCTGTCAGCCGCGGCCCCTCACCGGCAGCGATCATCAAGGGGGCTCCAGCCGGAAGAAGCAGGAAACAGGCCACCGAGGGAACGAGGACAGGTGAGAAGGATTTGTCTTTGTTTTTTTTTTGTATGTGTGAAAAATGGCACAATAGGGGACACCACTACAGAATGGGGCATTACTACAAGAAGAGGACCCCAAGGAAAGGGGACATTACTATAAGAAGAGGAACAGGAAAGGGGACATTAATATAAGAAGAGGACCAGAAAAGAGGACATTACTACAAGAAGTGGACCAGAAAAGGGGACATTACTATAAGAAGAGGACCAGGAAAGGGGACATTACTACAGGATGAGCAGAAGGATGGGGCACAATACTACAGAATGGGCAGAAGGACGGGGCACATTACTATAGGATGGGGCACAATACTACAGGATAGGCACAAGGATGGGCACATTACTATATTATGGGAACAAGGATGGACACATTACTACATCATATGTGTGGTGGATGAGATGTGAGGTGATTGCGCTGTCACAGATGAGAGGTAGTATCACTGCTCTGTATTTCCAATGCTGGAGAGATCAGTGCTGAGTAGAATACTGACAGCCAATGAGAATACAGGGGGCGGGACTGGACAGTGAGGCTGGGCAGTGCCAGCTCTGACCGTGAGGTTTGGCAACCAAGGAAAGGAAAAAGTCAAGTTTGCTTGAGCTGCAGGTAAATAAAGTGTCTGCAGAGAATAAAGTGATAATTCAAGAGCAACAAACGTCAGAAAACAAAAAAAAAATAATGTAGGAATGTTTTAGATGACAATACAGCACAGATTAGCTTAAAAAAAATGTTGGAGTTTATGTCGGACAACTTCTTTAAAGATCTAGGTTTATAGCCCCGTAAGGAGAGTCGTTTTATAATGTTGTCACTTTCTCAAAAAAAAAGTAATTCTCATATGAGCATGCTCTACTAGCTTTGACCAATTCACCAACTAGTAAATTGGTCATTGCTGCTAGTATTCTTACTGATCTTAGCAGGGAATCTGCGGGTGAGAATGGATCTGCACAAAATATAACTACCGTATTTTTAATTTTATAAGATGCTCCAGTTATAGGGCGCACCTCAAATTTAGAGAACAAAAAAAAGGAAAAAAATATGGGATCCGTTTTATAATCCGGTTGTGTCTTACGGGGGTGTCGGCAGCGGTGGTGGAGCAGGTCACAGGAGGCAGGGGCAGCGGTAGAGTACAGTGATGCTGCATGATGCAGTACAGTAGGCCTCCCAGATGCTCGCTGCAGGCACTGAGGCAGGAGGAACATTCAGAAACTGTCAATGGTGCGGGCTTCAAAGAAGTGGCACTTAGAGTCGGCGCATGCGTAGATTGAGCTATCGGCTCAATGATAAGCTGAGATCTCATCTGCACATGCGCCACCTCTGGGCGTCATTTTACTTAAGTATGTTGGAGGGAGATCAATGGCTCGGAGGCGGCGCATGCGCAAATGAGATCTTGAGCCGAGAGCTCCATCTGCACATGCGCCCTCTCCAGGCGCCTTTATTTGAAGCCCACACCACCGACATTTTCAGAATGGTGGCTACCTCCTCACTTCCCGCAGTGAGCACAGCCCGCAGCACAGCGCACAACCCGCAGTAAACCCGCAGCACAGCACATCGCCCAAAGCATCTCCTCTGCCTCCTATGACCCCTCTCCACCACCACCCAGTAAGCTACATTCGGATTATAAGATGCACCCCTCATTTTGATCATTATAATTATAGAATATTTGTTAAGGAATAATTCTTTTAAATTTGACAATTGTTTTTCCTTCAGACATGTAGTTGTCCATTGGGGGCGAAATTTTCGCCCTCGTTGGCCAACCTCTATATGTCTGTTTGGGAAAAAAATAAATATTCATAGTGCTGATAATCCTTGTTTGTCCAAAATTACGTGGTACGGGAGATAATAGACGATCTGATCATTATAGCAGGTCCCCCCCTATGTATCTCCCAATACCAATGTCTCTCTATTAAGGGGAATACATCAACAACAATACTATGAATTCAAGATTTACCACTGACATCCATGGTCACAGTGCCCAATATTTGGATCTCTTTCTTATGGGGCATCATAGCACAGGTCAAATTAATACCAAATTGTATGGAAAATCGACAAGTGGCAATTCTTAATTGCATGCGGAATATTGTCATCCGTCTCATGTTATGACCAATTTACCAGATGGTGAATTGGTCAGAGCTATGAGAGCATGCTCATGTGAGAATAATTTTTTGATATACAGTGACAACATTAAAAAATCTCCTTAAGTGCGTAAATCCTTAAATCGGCCTATTACCCTATTCCGGGACCATCTTCGGAATGTCAGTCCATGTCAGGCCTCTCCAGACACTTTGCCATTACTCATAAAGGGGATCTAACATCACTACAGGTAAAAGACATAGAAAGAGTGAATAGAACCTCTAGAGGTGGGGATTGGAAACGCATGCTCCTTCATCGGAATTTTCATTACTTTTTTATTTAAATGTTTTTAACATTTTATGACAGTTTATGTAACCATGCCTTTGAGGAAGGACGTTATCCGAAATGGATAAGGCGCCACGGAATATTTGTAACATGTATATCGGAGGACTATGAAACTTGAGATTTTTTTATGAAGAACAGACCACGGGATTTTTTCTTTGTTTTTTGCTCTATAAACTACATACGGACTATTACAATTTCTATATGATTTTATAGCATATATTTTATTGGTGTTACTAGTGAAAAGTTTAGTCTTGTGAATATATTTGCATAGTTTGCATTGCTTTCCCCCGCACTAGTACGTGCCTTTATGTTTGAGCCAATAAATGTTTATCTTTATTTTAGTTTCATAAAAACTGTTTTTTGACTTGCAGGCCATACATTTCACCCAGCAACATCATTTCAGTTAAGATTTTGTCATGATGTAGCATCGATAAGTGTTTAGTAAAAATAAATTTATGTTATTGCAGTCTTTGCTGAATAGGATAGAAAAAAATTGGGTTTTGCATTGCAGAAATTGCATAGATATTATTTCTCCTCCCTTGAATGGAGGGTTCATTTTGAAGAAGGGACAATTGAGTTTTATTTTTTTACATGTTTTGAGCTCTGATTAGGGATCTTTTATAACCTCATTCAAAAAAACGTTTGCTGATTACCTCACTTTCAGAGTAGATATCTACATCTCTAGAATCTGATGAATTTTCTTACCGGGAGGTTGCGGACTACATCGGGAGGATGACAGCTATCCACAAGAAAAATGAATTCGTTCTAGAAAAGAGGCATGTATCACACCATGTTGAAGGCTGCCTTTGAGAAAAATGTCAAAAAATGGCGCTAGATTAGTTTGATTTTCCACTTTGAATTGTAGGTTCATGTAGATCTGATTTATGTAAATATTAAATAATATGATTTATTCAGAAGGTGAGGTGTCATCCTTATTTTGCCAAATTAATAAGATGTCATCTAAATATCTTCTGTACTATCTGATAGATGTAGAGAAGAGATATTTTGTTGTGTGGGTGATGAGATCTTGCCACCATGACATGTATATGTAGCACCCACGGGGCAAGGGGTTGCAGTACTCGTCACAGGGTCGGTGATGTTGGGTTAGGGGGATGTCACAGATGGCCCTTTGCCCGGTTTCGTGTCCCCGAGGTGTATAATAAAGAAGGGGGAAATGATAATGGAGGCTTTGTCTCGTGACGCCACCTGCGGTATGCGGCCAGGGATTAGCCGCTTCTGTCGCTGTCCTCTGGGGCTGATGGTTGTAGCAGCTAAGATGTTTCTGCTCCCCACAGGTGGAGCGAGCTCCGGGGAGGATGATGAGGGTTGTAACGATGGCGGGCGACGAAGCACGGGGCCACGGCGATGGCAAGGACAGGCGGACACAGTTTCTGCGGGTTCAAGGTTTCTTTACTCACAGTTCTGGTTTACCTGGGAGTTAACGGTCACCGCCGTAATGGGCCCCAGTCGATCCCGAGCAATTCGAGGTCATGCCAGTGTTCCCACTGTGAGTCCTTTCTGGTTGGGGTCTGTCCTATCCTGGTGTATGGGGAATATAGAATGGGCTGCGGGTGTTTCCTGCACTCTCTGCAGACCCTGGAATCCCGTGTTGCTGTAGAGAACCTGGGCTGAGCTACCTGCTCCAAGCCACGGGTCCTATGGTGCTCCCAGAAGTATGAAGGTAGAGAGAATGTGCCTTGACTGAAGATCCGACTGTGTTCTTCAACCCAAGCTGCGCCCGGGGCTAACTGACTATGTGTGGAGATGCTCCTTCCTTTTCCCCATGTGATGCCCGTCCCCAGGTGGCTGTCCTAGTGACCGGGAAAGTCCCATGCTTCGTGAAGGCCACCCCCCTATCTACCTCAGGCCAACCCCTGGTGGTAAAGCACCTAACTGTTTGTGGTTTGTGACTGTGAGAAGCACCAGCAATTAACATTTCCATACCCGGGATGAGTACTACATCTTAAAGGAGATGCAGTACCCTGTGGCGACTGAAGACTCAGGAGCACCACATATATATGTGACATGGAGGGGGACAATTTGCCTCCTATGGGACAGGATGTACTTGTACGAAAAACAGCCTGTCAAAACGAAAAAACGTATTCTTTAGTAAAATTAATTACTATGATGATAAATTAATTGAAATCTGGAGTATAAATGTGGGTCTTGTGTAGGTGGAATATAAGAGCTTTCAAAGTCCATGGGATATCGATGAAAAAAGTGAGGTGACATCGCATGTGACTCAAGATGACCCTTTCTGCCATTTAACCTTTTGCAAATTCGATAAAAGGTATTTGGGCAGATCTCTTCACCCACACAACAAAAAAATCCCTTCTCTATATCTGTCAGATGGTACGGAAGATATATAGATGATATCTTATTAATTTGGCAAAATAAGGATGACATCTCTGAAGAAATCATTATTTAATACATAAATCAGAACAACTTAAACTTTCAATTCAAAGTGGAAAATCATACAAATGTAGCACCATTTCTTGACATTTTTCTCATAGGCAGCCTTGAACATGGTGTGATATATACCTCTTGTCTAGCAGGAATTCACTCTTGCTTGCGGATAGTTGTCACCCTCACCATGTAATCCGCAACTTCCCGGTAGAAGAATTCATCAGAGTCTACAGATGCAGATTTCCATTCTAAACTGAGTTAATCAGCAACTATTTTTCTGAATGCTGCTATAAAAGAGCCCTAATCAGAGCTCAAAACATGTCAAAAAATAAAACTCAATTGTCCCTTCTTCAAAATGAACCCTCCATTCACGGGAGGAGAAATACTATCGATGCAATTTCTGCAATGCAAATCCTGATTTTTTTTTTCCTACCTCATTCAGCACAGACTGCAATAACAAACTATTTTTACTAAATACCTACCAATGCTACATCAGGACGAAATCTTATCTAAAATAATTCTGAGGGGTGTGAAATGTGTGGCCTCCAAGTAAAAAATAAGAGTCAATTATACTGTATTTCCCCCAGTTTATATTAAATTAAAATAAAGAGAAATATCTATTGACTCAAATATAAAGGCACATAAAAGTTCCGGGAGAAAACCATGCAAACTATGCAAATATATTCACAAGACTGAACCTTTCACTTGTAACACCAATAAAACATATGCTGTAAAATCATATATGAATTGTAATAGTTCGTATGTAGTTTATATGGCAACCTACGCTTCCTGTGATAAATACTAGATTGGCTGCACCACGCAAACTTAAAAAAAAAAGAAAAGATGTTGCAACCCATTTCTGCCTCATCTCCTTGTCCTATATCTGTTAAACTTATGTGAAAAACAGCATACCGTGACTTGCAGTGCAGCAAATCCAATTTTGCTAACCTTCGTCCAATGCCCCAGCTGTCTGGCTAACGGTGTATATATGAAAAAACTAGGAAAGAAGAAAGGGACATATCCAGGACTAAAATCTAAACTCTGTTATTTAATCATATAAAAATTCATATGACACAGGCATTCAGAGATGAGACTCGTTTCAAGTGTATTAAACTGTCTTAGGCATCTTTCACACATCCGTGAAAACCACGTACCTTATGCAAGGACGTGAAAAAGGTGCGTGTGGCCCTCCATGTGCCGTGTTCTCCATGTGCTATATGTGATAACACACAGAGAACAGGAATTTTATGCACACCTGTCCCTGTCACTGCTGTCCGTGGTGCTGATGTCTTATGCGCTGCTGCTTCCGGTCCTCGGTGCAATGAATATGCAATGAGCATAATGAGTGGGGGTTGGAAGCAAGTGACAGCAGCATCAGAGACAGCAGCGCTGGAGAAGGTGAGTGTAGAAATTAATTTTATTTCACAGAAACGTGGCTTTCTCCGGTACGTGTCACTCTGATGTCACACGGAGCACATCCGTGCGGTCCGTGTGACACATGTGCTGCTGGAGAAAAACGGACATGTCATCATGTGGAGCACACGGACACGCGGTCCATGTGAAAACATGCACATGTGCACAGATCCAGTGATTTTAATGGGTCTATGTGTGCCCGTGTCTCCGGTATGTGTGAAAACGGACCTCACACATACCGGAGACACTGATGTGTGAAGGGGGCCTTAATCATAGATACAGAAAGGATTCCACGGATCCCTTATATACAAAAATAAAACCACATGCAAAGTTTAAAACCAATTAACATTCATGATTAACATGCGAATAGGAGAAATTTAATTCCTTACATTCTCTCTCTACACCTATATTGATAGCAGAAGAGCAGATAATGCACAAAAAACAATAAAAAAAAACCCTCTAATAAATGAACAGAGTATCCTTTATATTATTGAGCCCATTAGGGAACTTAGCATTTATTTTGGTAATCCAAAAAGCCTCACGCATATATAATTTGTTTTGCGAGTTGCCTTCTCTATACGGCTGACTCACTTTTTCAATTAACACCGAAAAATATGCAAGCCAATATATAAAGAAAAAATGTGTATATCCTTTATTAAACAATAATTAAAACAATAGACATAAAAATGAAATTATCCAAGAAAAAGATGGTATTAATTGGGGAAATCCGTCATCAACCCTAATACAAATAAATGGAACCCTCCATAATACATGTATGTGGATCAACAAGCCAAATTAAAATAAGCTTCTAAAATATAGTGTCTTAATAGTGTAATTTCAAATGTGTATAATATAAATTGTGAATTAAATCCTCACAAGTGTGACAGAATACAATAGAGAAATACGATTGAGACATCACATATATCACATATATCAACAAGTCAAGAAGGTAAAAGGTGAAATCCCAAGATACAGGGTGCTTCGGCCAGGTGCACTGAGGCTGTGAAACGTACGTCGGGTGCATGGGGATACCACTCCTTTACCATGATTTGGGACCCTGTATCTGGGGATTTCACCTTTTACCTTAGTGCCTTGTTGATATAATGTGATGTCTCAATATTGTTTCTCTATTGTATTCTCAAACACTTGTGAATATTTCATTTAATTCACAATTTATATTATACACATTTGAAATTACACTATTGAGACATTACATTTTAGTAACTTATTTTAATTTGGCTTGTTGATTCACATACATGTATTATGGAGGGTTCCAATCATTTGTTTTAGGGGCACTTTGCACACTACGACATCACAAGCCGATGCTGCGATGCCGAGTACGATAGCCCCCGCCCTCGTCACAGCTACGATATCATGGTGATAGCTGGCGTAGCGAACATTATCACTACGCCAGCCTCACATGCACTCACCTGCCCTGCGACGTCGCTCTGGCCGGCGACCCGCCTCCTTATTAAGGGGGCGAGTCGTGCAGCGTCATAGCGTCGTCACACGGCAGGCGGCCAATAGAAGCGGAGGGGCGGAGATGAGCGAGACGTAAACATCCCGCCCACCTACGTCCTTCCGCATAGCTGGCGTGAGCCGCAGGACGCAGGTAGATGTTCCTCGCTCCTGCGGCTTCACACACAGCGATGTGTGCTGCCGCAGGAATGAGGAACAACATCGTAACATCGGCCATTCCCAATTCATGGAAATGTCCGGCACTACACCGATGATACGATTACGACGCTTTTGTGCTCGTTAATCGTATCAAAAATTCTTTACACACTACGATATTGCCTGCGACGCCGGATGTGCGTCACTTTCAATTTGACCCCACCGACATCGAACCTGCTATGTCGTAGTGTGCAAAGTGCCCCTTAGGGTTGGTGTTGGATTTCCCCAATTAATACCATCTGTTCCTTGGGCTGTTTCATTTTTATTGTGTCTATTGTTTTAATTATCGATTAATAAAGGATATACTGTATGTATTTTTATATATTGACTTGCATATCTTTCTATTTTTTGGTGTTCCTATATGCTTTGAGCCCCCACTAACGGGTTGTGATATTGGTGTCACTTTTTCAATTGCAAAAAAGGCATTGAATCCAGATTACAATCATGTTTCTCAATAAAATGCCTACTAACCCCCGAATACAGTAACTAGTATTGCGTTGACCAATGTTGTAAATGTGTTCTGCAAGTCTTTTTTTTATTTTTCTGTTTGTGCAACCAATATATTTTAGTTCACATACATTGCAAAGAACACAATAAATGACATGGGTGCTATCGCAATTCATCATACGTTTGATGTTATAATGATTATCTACCATTAATGTCTTTTTACCATAAACACAATTCATTACACTTTGCACCAGAACACTTATACAAACCTTTAGTTGACAGCCAGGTGTGAGTTGACTGTTTAGAACTGACAAACATACTGGGAGAAACAAAATTACTAATAGATTTGCCCCTTGTTGCCACACATTTAACACCCACATCAAGGATATTACCTCATCTCTGTCTTCCACCATCCCTGTTTTTTTACAGTCCTGCACCACCCTACATCTTCTCCTCATCTTTGTCCACCACTTTACTCGTTTTCTCCACAGTGCTGCACCTTCCTACATCTCCTCCTCATCTCTGCCTTCAACCCTACCCATCCTCTGCACAGTGCTACACTACCCTACAACTTCTCCATTTCTGTCTACCACCTTACCTGTCCTTTCTACAGTCCTGCACCACCCTACATCTTCTCCTCATCTTCTTCTCCTCATGCCTGTCTACCACTATACCATTACTTTCTACAGTGCTGCACCACCCTACATCTCCTTCTTCATCCCTATCTACCACCATACCTATCCTCTCCTTAGTGCTGCACCACCCCCTATCTCCCTCATCTTTGTCTACCACCCTACCTGTCCTTTCCACAGTGCTGTACCACCATACATCTCCTCCTCATCTCTATCTGCTACTGTAACTGTCCTATCCACAGTTCTGCACCACTCTACATCTCCTTCCTTATCACTGTCTACCACCATACCCGTTTTCTTCACAGTGCTGCATAGCCCTACGTCTTCTCCTCATCTCTGTCTATCAACCTTCCCATCCACTTCACAGTGCTTCATCACCCTACGCTTTGCTTCAGATCTTTGTCTATCATCCTATCCACATTCTCTGTTTTGCTAATATAAGACTAAGATCCTGTATAATCCAAACCTCCCACCCCCGTCTCCAGGACTTCTCTCATGCTGGTCCACTTCTCTGAAATGCACTTCTCTCGGCAATCCAATCAATTCACAATCCAGTCAATTCCCAGTATGCACAGTTTTAAGTGTTCTCTAAAAAGCACATTTCTTTAGACTGGTCTGTCACATCTAGAGTTGAGCGAGTATCTAACTATTTCTACTCGTTATACTCATAACGTGTACTGTCTAATACTTACGTATTCATTCCGAATAGCGTGTGCAATGCAAGTCAATGGGGAAAAACTCTCAAAGTAACGAGTAACCCAAATGCCGCACTATTCATGTGAGTAGCGAATAGTGCGGCATTCAGGTTACATTGTGAGTATTCCCCATTGACTTCCATTGACATTGACAGCTGCGTTGGCTTTGGTCATCAGCTCTATGCGCGCTGGTTCTTGTTGTCAGCTGTATGCACACCATGTTGTGTCTTTGGCTGTATCCACTCCAGGTATCCGCACTGGGTCATGTTGCCAGCTGTGTCTGCAGCTGGTCATGTTGCTAGCTGTTTCCACACTGGGTTGTTTTGCTGGCTGTATGTGCACCAGGTCATGTGATTATCAGTATGTGCACCAGTTCATGTGATCAGCTGTACCTGCCCTGGTTCATGGGATTAGCTGTATGTATGCTGGGTTATGTCATCAGCTGTATCTGCGCTGGGTCGTGTGATTGGCTGTATACGCACCAGGTAGCGTTGTTGGCAGTATCTGTGCCAGGTCATGATGCTGGCTGTATGTGCACTGGGTCGTGTGGTTGGCAGTATGTGCACCATTCATGTGAACGGCTGTGTCTGTGCCAGTTCAAGGCATTGGCTGTATGCATGCCAGGTCATGTCATCAACTGTACCAGCTGTATCCTCACCAGGTTGTGTGATTGGCTGTATCTGCACCAGGTAATGTTGTTGGCTGTGTCTGCACCGGGTCATGATGCTGGTTGTATGTACACTGGGTCATGTGATTGGTAATATATGCACTGGTTCATGTGATTGGCTGTTTCAGTGCTAGGGAATGTCGTCGGCTGTATGCGCGCCAAGCTCTGTTTGCACCGAATCATGTCACTTACTGTATCCACTCCAGGTCATGTGACCAGTTGTATCTGCGCTGGGTCGAGTCAACGGCTATATCCACACTGGGTCGTCTTTGGCTGTATTTGCTCTGGATCATGTAATTGGCTGTATTTGCACCAGATCATATCACTGGCTATATCTGCCCCAGGTCATGTGATTGGCTGTATGTGCACTGCTTCACGTGATCAGCTGTATCTGTGCAGTTTCATGTAACTTAATTGGCTATATCCACGTCAGGTCGTGCAGTCAGCTGTATCCGCACCTGTCATGTCGTTGGCTATATCTGTGCCGGGTCATGTGATTGGCTGTATGCGCATCCGGTTGTGTCGTCAGCTATATCCACACTGGGTTGTGTTGTCTGCGGTATCTGCACTAGATCATGTTATAGGCTGTTTAACATGGGGTGGTTTTATGAAGCACATCTTTATCTGCACTATAAGGACATTATGGGAGCATGGGAAAGCATGCAAATGATGAGAAAACCCAAAGAAATGGATGGAAGAGGACACGAAACGGAGAGGATAACCAGGAATATAGGTCCTCACTAGAAGAACAGGTCCTCACCTCCTCAAAGATCTCCAGGCTGTAGGTGTTGTCATCATCAGCGAAGTACACCACTCCAGGGGGAGCGTCTTCTGGGCGGAAAGTTTTCCGCAACCATCCCAGGGCCAGGTTGCGCTGAACGCTTCCACGAGATTTTGTGATTTCTTTCGGTGTTTTCACACACAGCTGAGTGTGAGGAATCTGTGACTTTGTCAGGATGTTGGCCACCAGCTTGGAGGTTTCATTTGCATCCTCCACCACAATCCAGTGAAGAGCAGGTACCTGGCGAAAAGTGTTGGCAATACGAGTGAGCTCGGCCTTCTGTACAAGACGGGCGTAGGTCGGGGTGATGGCAAAGATTGTGGGGAGAGGCGGTTGTGCCAGCAAACTCGGCAGCAGCTTCAGTGCTGAAAACAAGAAGTATTTATCAATGAGATAGTAACCCCAAGGATATGGCACACCACTCACAAGCTCCATGCGGAACACACCACTGAGAAAGCTCAACAGAGGACATATGGTGCTCCATTCAGCCAGTGCTATATCTAAACAAGCTATAATATCACCATTGAACATCACCATTGAAACAAATGTCTTTATAGAAATATAGATATCACTACACTTGCCATTTGACAATTTCAACATACAAGACACAATAAATACATTTGAAAATCTGTTTAAATTCAAATACATAATTTCTGTCTGCGGACATCCAATGCATTAATAACAACAAATATACATACATATATGCATGAATCCATTTATTGTTCTGTATTTGTATTTCACTGTAAATATATATATATATATATATATATATAAAATATATTTTTTATATATATATATATATATATATATATATATATATATACACACAATACAGACCAAAAGTTTGAACACACCTTCTCATTCAAAGAGTGTTTTCTTAATTTTCATGACTCTGAAAATTGTAGATTCGCATTGAAAGCATCAAAACTATGAATTAACACATGTGGAAGGAAATACTTAACAAAAAAGTGTAAAACAAATGAAAATATGTCTTATATTCTAGGTTCTTCAAAGTAGCCACCTTTTGCTTTGATTACTGCTTTGCACACTCTTGGCATTCTCTTGATGAGCTTCAAGAGGTAGTCACCAGAAATGGTCTTACAACAGTCTTGAAGAAGTTCCCAGAGATGCTTAGCACTTGTTGGCCCTTTTGCCTTCACTCTGCGGTCCAGCTCACCCCAAACCATCTCGATTGGGTTCAGGTCTGGTGACTGTGGAGGCCAGGTCATCTGCCGTAGCACCCCATCACTCTCCTTCTTAGTCAAATAGCTCTTACACAGCCTGGAGGTGTGTTTGGGGTCATTGTCCTGTTGAAAAATAAATGATAGTCAACTAAACGCAAACCGGATGGAATAGCATGGTTCTTCAAAGTAGCCAACTTTTGCTTTGATTACTGGTTTGCACACTCTTGGAATTCTCTTGATGAGCTTCAAGCTGTAGCCCCCAGAAATGGTTTTCACTTCACAGGTGTGCCCTGTCAGGTTTCAATAAGTGGGAATTCTTGCCTTATAAATGGGGTTGGGACCATCAGTTGTGTTGTGCAGAAGTCTGGTGGATACACAGCTGATAATTTCTAACAGTCTATTCAGTAGGACTATGGCAAGAAAAAAGCAGCTAAGTAAAGAAAAACGAGTCGCCATCATTACTTTAAGAAATGAAAGTCAGTCAGTTCGAAAAATTGGGAAAAGTTTGAAAGTGTCCCGAAGTGCAGTGGCAAAAACCATCAAACGCTACAAAGAAACTGGCTCACATGAGGACCGCCCCAAGACTGGAAGACCAAGAGTCACCTCTGCTGTGGAGGATAAGTTTATCTGAGTCACCAGCCTGGTTAACAGCAACTCAGATTAGAGACCAGGTCAATGCCACAAAGAGTTCTAGCAGCAGACACATCTCTAGAATAACTGTTAAGAGGAGACTTTGTGCAGCAGGCCTTCATGGTAAAATAGCTGCTAGGAAACCACTGCTAAGGACAGGCAACAAGCAGAAGAGACTTGTTTGGGCTAAAGAACACAAGGAATGGACATTAGACCAGTGGAAATCTGTGCTTTGGTCTGATGAGTCCAAATTTGAGATCTTTGGATCCAACCTCCGTGTCTTTGTGCGACGCAGAAAAGGTGAACGGATGGACTCTACATGCCTGGTTCCCACCATGAAGCATGGAGGAGGATGTGTGATGGTGTGGGGGTGCTTTTCTGGTGACACTGTTGGGGATTTATTCAAAATTGAAGGCGTATTGAATCAGCATGGCTACCACAGCATATTGCAGCGGCATGCTATTCCATTCGGTTTTCGTTTAGTTGGACCATCATTTATTTTTCAACAGGACAATGACCCCAAACACACCTCCAGGCTGTGTAAGGGCTATTTCACTAAGAAGGCGAGTAATGGGGTGCTACGCCAGATGACCTGGCCTCCACAGTCACCAGACCTGAACCCAATTCAATCGAGATGGTTTGGGGTGAGCTGGACCGCAGAGTGAAGGCAAAAGGGCCAACAAGTGCTAAGCATCTCTGGGAACTCCTTCAAGACTGTTGGAAAACCATTTCCGGTGACTACCTCTTGAAGCTCATCAAGAGAAAGCCAAGAGTGTGCAAAGCAGTAATCAAAGCAAAAGGTGGCTACTTTGAAGAACCTAGAATATAAGACATATTTTCAGTTGTTTCACACTTTTTTGTTAAGTATTTCATTCCACATGTGTTAATTCATAGCTTTGCTGCCTTCAATGTGAATCTACTATTTTTAGAGTCATGAAAATAAAGAAAGCTCTTTGAATGAGGTGTGTTCAAACATTTGGTCAGTACTGTGATATATATATATATATATATATATATATATATATATATATATATATATATATATATATATATATATATATATATATATATAGCTCTGGCAAAAATTACGAGACCACTGCAAAATTTCTAGTTTTTCTGATTTTTCTCTTTATAGGTATATTTTTGTGTGAGATATAAATTGTTATTTTATTCTATAAACTACTGACCACGTCTCCGAATTTCCAGGCAATAAATTTTGTATTTACTTTCTGAAAATGAGAAATGGTCAAAATAACAGAACAATGCATTGCTGTCAGACCTCAAATACTGCAAAGAAAACAAGTTCATAATCATTTAGAAACAATACTAATAATGTCTTACCTCAGGAAGTGTTCTGAAATCAATATTCCGTGGAATAACCATCATTTTGAATCACAGCTTTCATGCATCTTAGCATGCTTTCCACCAGTCTTTCACACTACTTTTGGGTGACCTTATGCCACTTCTGGTGCAAAA